>NC_063044.1:58428195-58728195 GCF_018812025.1 Megalobrama amblycephala | reverse complement strand
TAAAGACTTAAAGTTTTTTTTTTTACAGTTTACAGTCAAAAAGCAATAAAAGCAACATTTATTTTTTAAAGATTTGTACTTTGTAAGGTTTGTAATCTAACATTACTCTGTATTGGGTAGAAAAAATACTTTATTTACTTCACTTTATTTTCCAGAAATACAGTATTATTAATTTTCTTTAGTACATTGACATGGTAAAGACAATTACAGTATTTCATTAAGGAAAACATCTTGGTTACTATTGGAACGAGACATTGTGCCGATGTACACGAGTGGTCGCATTTGTGAGCCCCAAATACCTCTGATACTTTGAGAAAAGTCCAATGAGAATTCATGAGTGGAATTTGCACTCAACCAGACATACGGATATAAAAGGAGATGGCATGCATCCACTCATTCATGTTTGTGCTGAGGAGCCGAGAGCCGTAACCTTCCCATGCCCCATGCAAGCAGCATCGTCCCCACAAAGGGGGCAGTAAGGACCGTACTTACAGTGGGAATAGGTCACTTCAGCCATTTCTTGACCTTTTTAAATAAACAAACAAACAAATAAAAACAGCTGTGCAGACCAGAAGTTAGCACTAGGGAAAGCACTCTTTTTCCTATGCAAAGACCACATGCCTAAATGGAGGTTAACATGTGGACAATACATCACATGGTCCAACCGGGAAGTACCACGCATGGGAAGAAGTCTCTGCGGTAGGTCCTACCTGAAAAGAGAGGAGCTTCTACAAACACAGTGACTTGTCAATACAGATAGTTTCAAAGCATAATAACAGGAAAATGATTCAAACAGAGTTCATTTTGGCTGTAAAGCAGCTCTTAAAGAAAATAGTTTATAATAGAAGTCAGTTTAGTGTTGATTCAGTTCCATTGTAAAGGTATTCAATTATTAAATTAGTTCATTTCATCTATAAAGCATCTCTGCAGAAAACGGTGATGCCATCGTCCAGCTCAGTTCTCATCCAATAGTGTCAGTGCAGTCGAATCAATACACTGATGGCATAGCAGAGCTCTGCCCAGGGTAAGACACAGGTTTACCACCAGGCAAACCGTACCATGGAAAAAACATCATATTGCATTACCGACAGGGAATCACTACATATGCAGCACCTAGCCCAAGTACACGGGCTGACCTGAAAGGGCATACATCACAAGTACTTGGTCTGACACTGAATTCCTCTGCCAAATTCAGCTGCCGTAGGGTAAATGCTGAAGGGTAAATGTAAGTCCAGCGTTTGCCTGCCCGGGTGAGCTCACATGGACAAATGAGTGGATGTTTTCACCTCAGAGAAGGAAAAGGCACTGTGTGCAAGTGGTACACCCATCCAGTTGCCTGCAGCTGACCTGTTCATACCTGATAACACACAGGATGAAACTGACTCAACCTGCAGATTTTAAAATCTCACCAAGGTATTGGGTGTCACCAAGCCCACTGCCCTACAGATGTCTGTTAGAGAGGCACCATTTGCTCGAGCCCTGGAGGATGTAACACTCCTTGTGGAGTGTGCTAGCACTCCTAGAAGGCATGGCACGCCCTGGGCCTGGTATGCCAAAGCAATGGCATCCGCAATCCAGTGGGCAGTCCACTGTTTGGAGATTGCCTTCCCCTTCTGATGTCCCCCAAAACAGACAAAAAGCTGCTCAGAGCGTCTTAAGCTCCTTGGTGGTCCAAATAAACATGCAGGGTGCATACTGGACACAGCAACGACAAGCCTGGGTCTGCCTTATTCCGAAAGGAAGTTCACCACTTGTTCCCTAATTGGGGTCATGGGAACTTTGGGCACATAGCCCAGCTGGGGTCTCAGGATCATGTGAGAGTATGCCAGACTGAACTCTAGGTATGTTTCACTGACAGAGAACGCCTGCAGGTCCCCAACCCCTTTGATGGAAGTGAGCGCGTTCAAGAGGGCCATCTTCAAAGAAAAGGTACTCAAGTCATCTGACTCCAAGGGCTTATAAGGAGCTCTCTGTACCGTAGGCCCAGCAAAACTACAGAGTCCCAAGAGGGACTAAGGCATGACCTTGGAGGATTTAACCTCCTTGCGCCTCTGAAAAACCTGATGATCAGGTCATGCTTCCCTAAGGACTGCATCGTGATGTGCCACTATGGCGGCCACATACACTTTTAAGGTGGAGGTGGACATGGTGCCTCTCCAACCTCTCCTGCAGGAAATACAGCACCGACCCAACCGACGCATCTCTGTGGGTCTTCACCTCAGGAGGAACACCAGTTTGTGAACAGATGCCACTTCAAAGCAGCTATCTGGTAGAGGGAGCTCTGGCTTGAGTGACAGTGCCTATCACTTCTGGTGAGCCAGTATGGTGCAACCAACAGGACTGAGTTTGCCTGGGATGTGAATGGCCCGCAGTGACTTCAGGCCTCCAGAATGGCCATGACATGCAGGGTGGAGGCAACCTGTCCAGCAGCACTGTAAGAATTCACTATCAGAGACAAAGTGAATTTACATGCTCTGGACAGGAGTCTGGGACGCTTCCACCAGGCATTTTGAGAACAAAAATGTACTGCGATTGCACACTCTACCTATGTACCCCCTGGCTGTCCCACTGTCGAAGGTAGTGAGGGTGGAAGAGCTCAAGAAGTGGGCCCTGTAAAAGGTAAAAGGTGCCCTCCATGACTTCCTGAGCTCTTCATGCACGTCCGGGAAGAAATGCACTGGAGCGGGGCACATGAGGATTGACCCAGCAGAAACAATCCCATTGTTGTCCCCATATCACCCTTAGCTTGTGCATAGCAGGGGACCAGAAAAGAGAGTCATGACTTCAATGTTGCCACAGTCATGTTCTCACAATGAGGGCATGAACCATCCACGAACACTGTCTTAGCGTGGGTACGAAACCAAACACGTAAGGCAGAGATCATGGTCATCCGAGGATGAGAGGTATCGACCGCACCCAGAAACACACAGACGGAAAGGTATCTTTAAAAATACTCTCTGTGCAAATTCCTAGTGTCTGTACATTGAAATAACATCGAAGTGACTGACAGATAGAATCACACATTAAATCACTCTTCATGTTTATAATACCCACACTTAATGGAGTCCCCGACTATGGGATCAGGGTCCTGAGTATCACAAAAACCTCTGACCTAGAACAGTGTGTCCCATATTTGTTTTTGTTCTACCCTGATTTACTATGGTACTGTAAGCCTATTATAAGTGTTTATATTTTAGACCAGGCAGGATGTTTTTTGTGGGAAATTGTGTGCATGCGTCACTCGCCTGTGCGTGTTTGTCATATCCGTAAATAGAAAAAAGTTGCTCCAGCTACTTTGACGCATATATGGTGTAGGAGTGACATAGGTTAGTTGTCACAACGAGTGAAAAAGGTTGACATGGAGCACAGTAAATCTCAAACCTCCGAACAGAGAGTCTGCTGGCATAAAGAGAATGCGACAGAGCTCATAATAAAAAGAGAATCAATATTTGCTTGTCTTTTCGGTGATGGTGAGGACTAAAGAATTTGAAATGTTGTAAAAGCGATGCAATGATGCCATTTTTTTTACTCAGCAAGCGAGTAAACTATTTAATGGAACAGATAAATTGCCATATGTAGCCCTTTAACATAGTTCATTGTTAAGCATTATCTACTATGAAGGGTCATTTCATTATGGTTATTGTAGCACTGTGCTGGAATTTATTTTCAAGGAAGTGTCAATTAATGTGTATAGTTACAGTAACGTCTTCAGCTAGTCAGCTTGAGATCCTTTCCATCTAACGTTAATCTGGTTATACTAGTAGTGAATGTTTTATGAGCAGTAGAAAAATCTCTCTCTTTTTTTTAAGTTATGAGAAAGAACATATTCATCCGTACAGTCATACAGAGCCGACAACTAAAACAATTGAGAATGGGAAACAAATTTCGATCTAAAGTATCCAGATAGAAATTTTTGCCCATTCTCAATGGGCAATTTTTGCCAGTTCTCGAAGTGCCCAAGCATCATCGCTCGGCGACATTGTTCAAAAACCTTAACAGACGTGATGACCGTTAAGCTCTGCAGCGTCTTTTTTATAAACATAAATTCCTCATATAACAAATAGTAAGACATTCAAAATGTAAAAATATACAATTTTGTCGACTTTACTGCAAAAAACATTGGTCTTTTAATTCAGTGACTCCGTGAAGTATTGACTGATCTTTTAACATCCTTAATATTTATTTTAAAGTAATTTTCATTTTGTAACAAATTTTCCTGTGGCTGGGAATCACTGATTTTGAGTGTGTGTTTTATTTTCACCAGCGGATTGTGTAAAGGAGCTTCATGTTCTCTCCATCGTAATGGTGTCACTATGCTTGAGTCTTGGAAAGAGGAGAGATTTGATTTATGTTTCGAAAGAGACAGACAGTGAGAAGAAAGGATGGGCAGGAAGATGAAAAATGATTCCTTACGTGACCTTTATGTTAATACGTTGACGACTCGGGTTTTCTACTTATCATCCTGAATCACATACAGCATGAGAGAGACACAGACAGCTCTGAATGTTCACATCAATCTGAGCGTGCGTGTGTGTATGTGTGTGTCAGAGAGATTTGAGCAACAGGAACTTTTTTGCTGGTGCTGTGTGATAAAATCGCATGAAAGCTGAAGCATGAAAGCATGAAAGCATGTCAGCGGAGACATGCTGACAAACAAACAGACAAAAAGAGGGAGTTCGTTTGAGAAGTGAGAGGAGTAGAAAACAGAAATGGATAGGGGATAGAGAAATGGATTTGCTGACCGAGACAATTACAGGCCAAAGTATTCAAGGATACACTGACCCCAAAAAGTATTCGGACACTGAAGTCACACTTACCCATGAATACATTTAATTACTTTATATCACATAATTTCAACTTAAGTGTCTTTTACAGACAAGTGATGTTAGCTTTTCATAAAACAAACTTACATTTCCTGAGCTATTTCTGAAACATTTAATCAACAGATTTTCAGTGGATGTATGAAGTGTTGTCTCAGCATCCAATGACACACTGACTGTCTGATGTATATTGCTTACAGAACTGGCAAGGACTTTCTTAATCTGGAAAACTCTAATTTTAGTGCATGTTTTTTTGGGGTTTTTTTTGTTTGTTTTTTTATCAGTCCACCTGGGGACAAAGTTTGAGGTTCTAGGTTGTTTATGAGGTACTGGGTTGCTATAACAAGTGCTTTTGAGAATGAAATTATCTCTGGATTTGTCACAATTTTTCAGGTCAGAGTTTTGGGTTCAGTATTTTGTTTGTTTGTTTGTTTGTTTGTTTGTTTGTTTGTTTGTTTGTTTGTTTGAATTAGTCATGCTACTTAATGTTTTTGTGGTATTTCTTTTTTTCAGGAATATTTTGATCAAAAGAACAGCATTTATTTAAAATAGAAATCTTTTGTAACATAAATGTCTTTACTGACACTTTTGTTCAATTTAATGCATTCTTGCTGAATAAAATTTGGAAAAAAAAATTACTGACACATTTGTATACATTGTATTATATTTTTTAATTTTTATAAAATATTTTATTTTAATTTGAACAGTATATAGTATATATACTGTGTGTATATATATATATATATATATATATATATATATACACCTGAATGGTGTATTTATGCAGTCTTTTTTTATTTTTATTTATTTATTTTGAATTAATGCCACTCGTTCTGATATTTTTATGTGGCCATATGTTCTGCTGTTGTTCACTTACCTTCACACTCCAAACATATATGACAAATACGGTATATATATAAACTGATTTGGCTTCTGTGATATATTCCATTTCCTAATGCTTTATGAGTTTTTGTGAGCAACAGACCTACATTTAAGTAGTAAATCTCTCTTAGATGCAGATTTTTGTGCTGAAATATTGCACACAATGGCCTAATTGTGAATTCTCCCTCTACATTTCACCTATTTAATAACATGTAAAAACTTGTTGGTCATAAATCAAGGTAAGTATTAGAACATGTCTAACATTTAAGTACCCAACTGCAGCTTTTGTGCACTTTAATGTTCTTATCTTAGGAAATCAAGAATGGTGAATGCTTTGTGTTTGAGAGTCGTTTCGAGCACCTGTACAATTAGCACACAAGGCAAAGTGCAGCAAATAGCAACCTATTCCAATTGGTCCCTAGGAGGGTTCTGCCTGCTATCGTACACGGCTGCTCTGGTGACTTAAGGTGCAGGTCCATTCGTTACTACCGAGCACCACATGGCTCTATTGACACTGTTTATGCTAAGAAAGCAGAACAAATTTGTCTACTGTCTAAGTTACTGTAAGAGCCTTAGATTGCAGCTGCTGGAAGAGAAGGAGAAGAAAGCTGCATGATCAGGGGAAACAGGTTTAGCAAACACCTATACATAAGCACAAATTAATGCATAGATACTCATGGAACAACACGGACGAGGGTGCACATATATCTTTTCACCGCTCTTCTCAAACACACACACACTCACCCACAGAGCGCATGCAGCCCATGGAGAGGTTCAGGAAGCAAGTTGGCAGCAATTAGGCAAATGATTAAACAGCCATTCCTTGTTGCTTAAATTGGGCAAACTTGTTCTAATCCTGTGCAATTAGAGGGGAAAATAGATGCCTGATATGAGCACGCACACACACACGTCTCTGTTGTTTTCTGTATTTCATTGACCGGAAGAGCTGTGCGGTGAAGTAATAGAATAAACTGTGAAGCGCATTTGGCTGATTCTAGCTCATCCGCAGGACGAAACTGCTTATGTGGTGTGTGTGCACGTGTGTCCGCACGCATGGGTATTTTCGTGCGCATGCATGAGTATTTTCATGCTTGTCTTAAATACAGCTCGAGCTCAGCAGGATAGTTGGGGTCTTAGATTTCCCTCAAACAGGAAGCAAAATAGAGTGGCAGGTGTCTCATGTTTCTTTTGCAGTGCTTCTGAGCTCTATGGCCTCATATCCAATAGGTTTCTAAAACTGACATTGTATGTGCACTTACTGCAAGCAAGTGACGTGATGTAACGTGATGTGATGCAACAAACCTAGAATGTTCATGTATGTTCATATTAACGAGAGAATATTTGTGTTAATGGATCAGAATAAATGTATCTCTTTAAATCTGCACGAGTGGAAGAAAACTCTATTTTCATCTGATACTATTACACTTTTAAAAATAAAGATTCAACTAGAACCAATAAGGGTTCTGCTGGCTGTTGCCATGGAAGAACCTCTTTATGTTCCTCAAAGGGCTTTTTATTTTTTAGAAGACAATATATTTGCTGATGCTTTAAAGTGTCAATAGTCTACAACAGGGGGACTGGCAATTATATTTGTAACTTTTTTTTATGCATTACACAAAATGATATACTTTTCAACCAAAAAAGTCGCTGTTTTGATTTAAATAGGCAAATACTTAAGAGTATATGAATGGATCATTATTTAATGTGATTATTATGTTTCTGGCATGTTATATGTTTGGCAACAGTTCTTCTAACCCTAAAAGTTGGTGTGTAGCTTTTCGTTTCTTAAACAACCATGTAGGAAGACACATCATGGCCATATAATCTAGGATGACAAAGTCAAGATGCATCAGACTCAGATTGAAAGAATGATTTGGAGGGAGCATGAAGAATCATTTTCACACATGAATTGGCACCTCTGAGTCAAGACCTTAATTTCATTGAAAGTCTTTGGAATGTCCTGGGTTAGACTTTATAGAGTGCACACCTCTTGCATTGTCAATACAAGATCTTGACCAAAACCTGATACACCCCTTGACAGATATAAATGTTGTGATGTCATTTCCATCAAGAGCTGTATCAATACTTGAAGACCCCTGTATTAAAGAACCTAATAAAGCTTCAGTTTTTGTCTGACAACAGATCAGAACACTACAAATTTTAATATAAAATATGGTAAAAAAAAAAATTATAAATATAATAATAATAATAATAATTTACAATAAAAAACTATATTACATTTAAGCCAGTGCATGTACTTATGCAGTAAATTATTGCTCTTGTAAATGCAAATTATGAGTGATGTTATAATTTACAAATAAGTTACATTTGTGACACTAGACCACAAAACCAGTCACATGGGTATATTTGTAGCTATAGCCAACAATACATTGTATGGGTCAAAATTATCGATATTTCTTTTATGCCACAAATCATTAGAATATTAAGTAAAGATCATGTTCCATGAAGATATTTAGTAAATTTTCTACCATAAATGTATCAAAAATGTATTTTTGTGAATAGATATGCAATGCTAAGGACTTCATTTGGACAACTTTAAAGGAGATTTTCTCAATATTTTGATTTTTTGCACCCTCGGATTCTTGATTTTCAAATAGTTGTATCTCGGCCAAATATTGTCCTATCCTAACAAACCATACATCAATGGAAAGCTTATTTATTCATCAGCTTTCAAATTATGTATAAATCTCAATTTTAAAGAAACTGACCCTTATGACTTGCAATTGAATTTCTGGCAACCACAGCTGGCAGTTTTTTATTGTAAATTTAAGTTTATTCAACATGAAAATAAGAAGGATGTTTTTTAACGAGAATGGTGGACAGATGTGCGTCCTAAGTGTGTGGTGATTGTTGCTTTTATTTGTGGTTGTGATGGATTGTGTGTATGTGTGTGTAGAGGCTGATGACGGTTGGAGTGCTGTTTTACCCGGAGGTTGCTTTAATGGCAGCAGTGATCTGGAGCTAATGGCAGCAGCTCTGAGAATGGAGCGGTGATGTGAGCCGTAGACATGCTCTGTCACAGGTGAGGAACGCGGCTACTGCTGTCAAGCTCGAAAGAAAAGCCCCCGTGTCTGTCACTGAAAAGTCAATTTACCTGCTACGTCTGAGCATGTGGGATTAGAGGAGAGGAATGAGACCCAGAGCTAGAGAGAGAGAGAGAAAGAAGGGGGAAAAAGCCATTAAGTCTTACAGTGGCCCGAGGTCCACTTTAGTTTAATAGTTTTTTACCCTTGACTTTGTTACACACACACATACACACAGATGCACTTACTTTTTCTGTACCCCAAGTGTGTTCATGGTCCTGTTCCATTTTCCAATCCCTTCCCCATCTTTTACGCACACATACATGTACATGGAGAGAGTCACATATACACAGAGCTTAACTGGCGGAAAGGGGATATGACTGATTAAAATGTGCATAATTATCAGACGGCTTGCTTTGGGTCTCAGATCTCAGTAGGATCAGAAATTCAGAAATCCTGTTATAGACCAGACATGCATCTTAGCCTGTGTGTGTGCGTGTGTGTGTGCGTGTGCGTGTGTGTAAGTGTGGGGACCAAATGTTGAATTAATGTACAAAAATTTCCTCATGGAAACCTAGGTTTGTATGATGGATCGGTTTAGGTCAGGGTTTATCAGCCTTTTTTGGTCCGCAGCCCATTTTTAGGTTCCAAAATTCCTGCGGTCATACTCCCCCTGTATCACAGATTAAGCCCTACACTTTAAGATCTCAAAGGTGTATCACAGCCAAATTTTGTTGTTAAGAATAAAACAGTTTACTATTCTACTATTTAGTCAATCTTCACACAAATAAGTGTTATCAGGTACTCAGTGACACTTCTGCATCCTTTACCTTTTACATTTACATTTCAAGTAATACAGTGCCCTCCACTAATATTGGCATCCTTGGTAAATATGAGCAAAGATGGCTGTGAAAATAAATCTTCATTGTTTATCTTTTTAATCCTTTATAAAAAATAAATAATTTTTTTAAATCACAAAATTATAACCTTTCATTTAATTAAAACAATTGAAAATGGGGGGAAAGCTCATTATGAAATAAATGTTTTTCTCTTGTTCATGTTGGCCACAATTATTAGCAAGCAATTATTGCAACATCCTTTTGCCAGGATAACAGCTCTGAGTCTTCTTCTATAATGCCTGATGAGTTTGGAGAACACCTGAGACCATTCCTTCATGCAGAATCTCTCCAGATCCTTCAGATTCCCAGCTCCATGTTGGTGCTTCTTCTCTTCAGTTCACTCCACCCATTTTCTTTAGGGTTCAGGTCAGGGGACTAGGATGGCCATGGCAGAAGCTTAATTTTGTGCTCAGTGACACATTTTTTGTGTTGGTTTTGATGTTTGTTTTGGATCATTGTCCTGATGGAAGATCCAACCACGGCCCATTATAAGATTTCTAGCAGAAATGGTCAGGTTTTGATTTTTATCTGTTGGTATTTGATAGAATCCATGATGCCATGTATCAGAACAAGATGTCCAGGATCTCCAGCAAAACAAATAGGCCCACAACATTAAAGATCCAGCAGTATATTTAACCGTGGGCATGGGGTATTTTTTATCCATGTGTGCACCAAACCCATCTGGTGGGTTTGCTGCCAAAAAGCTCTTTTTTTTTTTTTTGTTTAATCTGGCCATAGAAGCCTGTCCCGTTTGAAGTTCCAGTCGTGTCTGACAAATTAATATGCTGGAGATTGTTTCTGGATGAGTGAGGAGGATTTTTCTTGAAACCCTCCCAAACAAATTGTGGAATGTAGGTGCTGTTTGATATTTTTGTTAGGCTTTCTGACCCCAAGACTCAACTAATTTCTGCAATTCTCCAGCTGTGATCCTTGGAGAGTCTTTGGCCACTCACTTTAGACACTCGTCCTCTTCCAGGCAGATTTGTAACATCTTTAGTTGATTGGAACTTCTTAATTATTGCCCTGATAGTGGAAATGGGGATTTTCAGTGCTTTAGCTATTTTCTTACAGCCACTTTCTATTTTGTGAAGCTCAACAATCTTTTGCTGCACATCAGAACTATATTCTTTGTTTTTACTCATTGTGATAAATGATTAAGGGAATTTGGCCTTTGTGCTTACACATATTTGTACTCCTGTGGAACAGGAAGTCATGGCTGGACAAGGAATAGAGCTCTGAGCTCAGAATTTGGCCCAAACCTAGAGTACCCCCAACCCCTGGCTGGGATAGGAATAATTGCGAGTGAAGAGTTGAGGTGAAGGAAGGATGAAATTTAATTTTAACACATTTATAATCCCAACAAGAATATCTTATTTTTGCATATGTGTGTTTTTAGTTGTTAGATGTCTTTTTCATACATTTAGAACAAATGTTAGAATGAAAGTTACTGATGAATCATGGTTTCATAGTTTTAATGCACAAATTTTGTATGGTTTTTAATGCACAGCAGTCATCAGATCCAGGCATGATGATGATGGCATCAGTGTAAGTGTGTTTGTGTGTAGCAGACTGATTTACACAAGAAGTGCATGCATTAAAATAGCTGTGGCTCTGACTGACTTACTCATTTCTGGCCTGGACAATGATGCATGAGAAGCCCCTCTCTACTTTTAATGAGCGCATATAGAAACACACACACTCTGACACACTCACAGAACTGCTGCTGTTCCCTGACTCTAACTGTACATGATGTCTTTTTTTCTGGTCTTTCCTGATGGATGAATTCTCATAGTGACATAGAAGACACATAGTTGGAAATGCGCTGTCCGTGGTGCTGAAAGACTCTAGTCTACAGTGCTGTTATTATTATGGTTTCAGTACAGATAAATATATATAAAAAGCTGAATTTGTAACAACTGTGAATGCTACGTTTCATAGACTAAGCTGAACTAGTACTCCTGCAGTATCGATATGCAGTAGCAGATGTCTGCAGCTACAGCTGAATAAATTATGGTCTCCAGACTGGCTGTGAAGCACTAACCTTTCTGACACACGTCCTTGGCCTTTGTGCACCGGTACAAAGAAAGGTAAGAAGAAAGCACTGGAGCAATATTTAGTGTCAGACTGACAAGTCATGCATTGATTCTAGAGCACACTTTGTTAGGATTCCGCGACAAACAACGGCACATAGGTCATCGTGCTAAATCTGACACCAGCTGTGAGTGTGCGCATTTGTGAGCCATCAGGAAGGATGTGTTGTGTGTTTGTGTGTGTCTCAGGCAGTGGGTCACTCAAATGCCCAACTCAGCATTTCTCCTGGCAAACACTAATGTGATTTAGCCTTATCCTGGGGCTAAAGCAAGCACAGAGGGGATGGACAGGAACATGTTCTTAGAGGAGGTCAACACATAACTCCACAGCCATTGATATGCATGACACTCTCTCTCTGTCTATATATGTATGTATAATATATATGTATGTATATATATATAATATATATATATATATATATATATTTAGATCTGGCATGGTTGTTGGTGCCAGATGAGCTGGACTGAGTATTTCAGAATAGTGAGACAAAGTCTGATTCATTTCCGCGAACTGGTTCTTTTCGGACAATTCGGCTCAATGAACCGGTTCAAAAAGTCGATTCATAGGTTCCTGATGTTGTCATGCAATGTCAAAATTTTCTAACAACTCAGTGTTGTGTTATATCAATGAAACATTCAAATAAAGTAATTTGTGTCAACGCATATTGAAACATTCAAAGAAATAGTTATTTGTGTGAACACATATTACTGATTATTGCCTTTCCTTCACTTAAGTTAATGGAGTTTGTGGTCACAGTTTCATTTGTGGATCCTTTATGTCGGATACGACTGACCAAAATTGAATAGCCTACATCTTGGGTAAAATTCACAACTACAGCATACATTTGATGCTCAAACGTGGATATATTCTACGTGTCTAAAGTATATAGAAATAATAAACCAGTCTTATAAATTAATTGATTTCATTTAACAACTCAAAATATAATCTGCATACAATAAACCATAGTAAAATGTATTTACATCTCTCAACAGAAAGGTTTTTTTTTTGCAGGTTTTAATAAACTGTTATTTAATAACAGTAGACATAAGCATATTTCCAGTATGTGCCTCAGGCTTGCATTGTATCATCAACTCGCTCATCACACTCCTCAGTAATCCTCAGCAAACTTTGACAGTCAGTTGGACCGGCTCATTCGGTTCTTTTTGAGTCAGATGTGCTATTTTGGCTGTGCGTCTTGCATCAACCCGGAACCAAAGTTCAAATCAGTTTAATTAGCGAACCGGCTCAAAAGAACGATTCGTTCAAGAATCAAGCATTACTATTTCAGAAACTGTTGATATACTGGGATTTTCACGCACAACCATCTCTAGGGTTTACAGAGAATGGTCAGAGCTGGTTCGAGCTGATAGAAAGGCAAGAGTAACTCAAATAGCCACTCCTTACAACCGAGGTCTGCAGAAGAGCATTTCTGAATGCACAACATGTCGAACCTGCTACAACAGCAGAATTTGGCTTAACATAAAAGCATGGATCCATCCTACCTTGTATCAACGGTTCATGCTTATGGTGGTGTTATGGTGTGGGGGACATTCTTGGCACACTTTGGTCCCCTTAGTACCAATTGAGCATCATTTAAATGCCACAGCCTACCTGAGTATTGTATTGCTGACCATGCCCATCTCTTTATGACCAGTGTTTCCATCTTCTGATAGCTACTTTCAGCAGGATAGCGCGCCATGTCACAAAGCTCAAACCATCTCAAACTGGTTTCTTGAACATGACAGTGAGTTCACTGTACTCAAATGGCCTCACCAGATCTCAATCCAATAGAACGCCTTTGGGATGTGCTGGAATGAGAGATTTGCATCAAGAATCATGATGCTATATCATGTTGTCATGTCATGTCATTTTTTTTATGTAATTAAGCTGTACGTGAAAATTCAGCTTTGCCATCACAGAAATAAATTACATTTCAAAGTATATTCAAATAAAAATATAAAAACTTTTCACAATATTACTGTCTTTATTGTATTTTGTTTGTTTGTTTTTGTAAGAGAGATCTTACAGAAAATGTTACAGACACTGTAGTGCATGTTACTTGCAAAATACTTTAGTCAGAATAAACTGCTGTTTTTGAAAGTATGTCAGTGGAGAAAGATGTTTTTTGAAAGCAGTTGTTGTAGTTACAGCATCTACCACAGGAGCCAAACCTTGTTTTTGTCCCCACCATTTTAAATGGCTCATTTTGAAATGGTCATGGTTATGACATAACTTTTAACACAACTCAGAAGTTCACACATATTTTTTGTATGATATGCCTGATCTCCTTGACATTAACCTGCCATCATGCATAATCATATGGGTCTTTGGATGTCATCGTGTAACAGCAAGATTAAGGGCAACATGTACAAATGTGAATGAGAAGAGAAAGAGGGAGCAAGATAAAGCTGGCCTTTATCAAAGTCAGAGGCTGCCCTTTTCTCCTTCAGTGGATTGTGTGCGCTCTGCTTAAGTCTGTTGACAGTGCATGCGGAATTCAGGATGTGTTTGGATTATGGCGTGTGATAGGGCTTTCACGCACTTCAAACACTCGCACACACACTTGTTTTCATTAGGCATGGATGCTGAGAGGCCGTATTTGATGTTGACCTCCATTATGAGCGTATACGCGGCCGGGCGTCAGGGTAAAGACATCACGCCTGTCCCTTTGCAGCCAGCCAGAAATGCTGCAAACAGGCAAATGTGCGTAATTGCTTGCACTCTGCTAATGTCAAATCGAATCAAAGTAGGGTCAAGTTGAATATTATGCTGTGCAGGGTTTCTGTTCTTTGTTGTCTGAACACACACACGCACACTGATGAAACAGAAAAGAGCCAATGAATGAAATCAACAGTAGATTTTAGGGAAATGGATGAAGCTGTTGGCACTAATAAACAACCATGTCATTCTGTGTTATACTGAAACTTCAAATTTCAGTTTTGTGGCATAGTATAGCTTCATATTAATAATAAAAAAGGATGCATTAGGCGTGGATCAGCTTTCTTAAAAATAAATTTCAGATCACACTACCTGCTTTGAAAAACATTTAACACATCTGACTATAAAATAAGAAAAATGGTATATATTCCCCTGGATTCCTCTCCTAGCCAGAAGCATGTTTGTGCAGTACTACCGTGATCCATGATGCCTTGCTTGGTGGCGGCCAAATACAGACGAATGCTTTTGTGATGACCCACCTGTCAGCAAGCCAGAGGCAAACACTCCTGCTCTGTGGTTATCAGTATTTGTGTTTGCAGAGGGATGTGCCATAATCACATTGGGTTCAGGAGGTGTGTGGAGTGGATGTATGACACTCATAGTCGCAGCACCAGATCTCTCTCTCTCTTTGTTTATCTGTCTCTCTTTTTCGTTCAGGTTTTCAATGTAAGAGTATTTATCGCCCAAGCTGTTTTCCAGTAAACAGATTGTTCACTGCTTCCTCCACACTCAACAGGGTGTATCTTTAAATGTATGTGCTGTATGTACATGCATGTAATATATATATATATATATATATATATATATATATATATATAGTGCATTAAATTAATAAGTGACAAAAAAGTGTTACAAAATGAAATGAATACTGTTCTTTTGGAATCCTGAAAAAAAAAAAAAACATTAAGCAGCTTAACTGTTTACAACATTTATAATAAGAAGAAATGTTTCTTGAGCATCAAATCAGCATATTAGAATGATTTCTGAAGGATCATGTGACACTGAAGACTGAAGAGTAATGATGCTGAAAATTCAGCTTTACATCACAGGAATAAACTACATTTTAAAATATATTACAATAGAAAACAGTTGTTAAATTGTAAATAATATTTATAATAATATAAATTGTCCAAATATTTTACAATATTACTGTTACTTGATCAAATAAATGCAGCCTTGATGAACACTTAGACTTAAAGGTCCCGTTTTTCGTGTTTTTTTGAAGCTTTGATTGTGTTTATAGTGTGCAATATAACATGTGTTCATGTTTCGCGTGTAAAAAACACAGTATTTTTCACATAATTTACTTATCTGTATACCGCTGTTTCCACTGTCATAAAAACGGGCTGATGACTTCCTTGTTCTATGAAGTCCCTCCTTCAGAAATACGTAACGAGTTCTGATTGTGCCAGCGGTTCCTGTGTTGTGATTCGACAGCAGTTGAGCGCTCCTTGCCCTGAAAGGTCACGCCTCTTACCATAACGGGGAGATGCATGCGCTCAGTGTTATCGTAAACATGTCTTTAATTTTACCCTATCAATTTTAGCCGGAATCAGACCCGGTGATTGGACTGCGGGATGAAAATAACAGCGTTTCGACGACATGGCGACAAACACACTCTACAAACGCAACTCTTGTGTATTCCTGTGGGCGGAGGTTAGTCAAAAAACTGTTTTAGTGACGTCATTAAAGAAGGAAGTAGAGGGATGTAGTCCAAACTGGCCGTTCGATGTAGGCGACTTCTGTTAAATAAAATATCTCGCTTGGCATTGAACTTTGAGCTTTAAAATTTTACAGATTTTATTTATACTCTAACAACAACATTACACACTAACTAAAGTTTGAAACATGGGATCACGAAGAACGGGACCTTTAAATTGAGAGCAAGGTAATGCAAGTCTTGACTAATCAGCTGTTTATTGTCATAAGATTCTCTCTCTTGAAATGTCAGTTAATATCAAAGATCTATAAATACAGATTCTTAATATTACACAAAGATTTCAGTAATATTTACTTTTGCAAGCAATTGGAAAGTTACTTTAATATATAAATACACTGAACTTTTCAAGGTGCAAATTTCTCGAAAATGTTAAAAATGTTTTATATGAGGAGCTGAATCTGTGTCTAATTTGCTTAAAGTATTTCAGGCTTTTTTTTTTTTTTAGCAGAGTACACACACATACACATTTATTAAGAAGGATTTATTATATCTTTAACTAACCAGCATGCCAGGGCACTGTGGCCTTTTCAGCTGGCAGAAACTGATGACCAAACTTCACCCATCATCATGGAAACCAGTGACTTCTCGACGTTAAGAGCCTTCGACTTGTGTGGCTTTGACCTTTGAGTCAGAAACTCTGAAGAAAGTCACCAGCCCTCTGAGTTTGGCATGGACTGTGTATGTGTATCTAGCTGGCGTTCACGCAAATATATTAGTGGATGCTGTTCCTGTTGGCCCCGTGCAGGTGTGTGTGTGTGTGTGTTGTCTTAGATCAGTGTGGTAATTGAACAAGTGTGTTGTGGCGGGTCCATTGCCTAATTGGGCAGATGGCTCTGTGTGTCTCCCTCAGTGATGCAGTGGCCTTTAAGCAAAACACACACACACACACACACACACACACACACACACACACACACACACACACACACACACACAGACACGACAACACCTTTCCTATCACACTTGCGTACACGCAATTATTTCCCCTTTTGTCTGCCTCATCAGCCCTTAGCTTATCTCCCAGAGATAAACCTCCATCTGTTCATATGAAAGGATGCCTGAAGAGTTGTGGAGAGAGTCAGACTAAGTACATTAGAAGTTCCCTCTAGGCTTGAGATCTATATATTACTTGTGAACATTTGTGGCTTCTCAATTTGAGCTGCTTCATTGAAGATCTGTTGGATTTTTTACACTGTATTTGCAAAATATAAAATTAAAATAAGATTTACAGATCTTTATTGGAAAGGGTTAGACAATGTTTTTCATGCTTTTTCAATGAACCATAAACAATTATTGCATATGCACCTGTGGAAGAGTCCTTAAAACACTAACAGTTTATAGGCGGGAGACAATTAAGGTCATGGTTACAATAATTAGGACACTAAAGAGACCTTTCTACTGTTTCTGAAAAACACCCCGAGAAACATGCCCAAGGTCCCTGATCACCTGCACAATCATGCCATAGACCTGCTGCAGGATGCATGAGGACTGCAGATGTGGCCAGAGCAATAAACTGCAATGTCTGTAATGTAAGATGCCTAATTGCTACAGGGAGACAGGAAGGACAGCTGATCGTCCTTGCGGTGCCAAACCACGTGTGACAATGTGTTCGAGTTCAAGTGTCTTGGTGGAAGAGCGGAGTTATATCTCACAGTAAGAACTGGCAAATCTGCTGCAGTCTATGAAGATGAGATTCACTGAAGTACTTAAAGAAGCTGCTGGCCACACCAGATACTTTTGAAATCGACCCACCCTCCACCCTCCAGGTTCTTAGCTAAGAGTTTTCTCTTAAAACCTATTCAAAAAGCTGCTGAGACAAACTTTTACTCAGGAATCGACTGAAGTCTTAAGCTAAGAGTAAGGGCGGGGTTGACCTCATTGCTATGGAGTAAACATACAGTGATTGGCTAATGGGGGAGGAGCAGCGATTTAATCATAGAAATATTGTAGAATGACGTGTCATGTTTCCATATTAAAATAAAAGTTTTAAAATACAAATGTTGCCCTATTCAAATAAATATTTTTGTTAATAAAAATGTTGCCATAGTCAAAATAAAATGTTGTCATATTGTTGGCATAAAGGTTTTAAAGGTTTTAAAATGTAGGCTAAGTGTCACTAATTAAAGTAGTATATACAGTTAATTGTCCGCCTCTTGGATGTATTCATCTCAAGAGAATGCAGAATTCAAGTGACAAATTATGTTTTATAAACAAAGTTTGGGAGAAACGCATTCCAACAGTCTTTCTAATCAGCTTGAGAGGAGGAATATATACACAGACAGGGGAGCCAACTCACCTATAGTTACTTCAACAGTTTTCTGCATCCCTCTGCCACCCCGCTACTCACTCTCAGCTGGGGATATGGGGAGAACTTTGGGTTTGGGCTAAATTCCAAGCTCGGAGCCCTCGATCCCATTGGACAGCACACCAAATACGCTTATTATATACAGTACAGTCCAAAAGTTTGGAACCACTAAGATTTTTAATGTTTTTAAAAGAAGTTTCGTCTGCTCACCAAGGCTACATTTATTTAATTAAAAATACAGTAAAAAACAGTAATATTGTGAAATATTATTACAATTTAAAATAACTGTGTACTATTTAAATATATTTGACAAAGTAATTTGTTCCTGTGATGCAAAGCTGAATTTTCAGCATCGTTACTCCAGTCTTCAGTGTCACATGATCCTTCAGAAATCATTCTAATATGCTGATCTGCTGCTCAAGAAACATTTATGATTATTTTCAATGTTGAAAACAGTTGTGTACTTTTTTTTCAGGATTCCTTGATGAATAGAAAGTTCAAAAGAACAGCATTTATCTGAAATACAAAGCTTCTGTAGCATTATACACTACCGTTCAAAAGTTTGGGGTCAGTAAGAATTTTTATTTTTATTTTTTTGAAAAGAAATTAAAGAAATGAATACTTTTATTCAGCAAGGATGCATTAAATCAATCAAAAGTGGCAGTAAAGACATTTATAATGTTACAAAAGATTAGATTTCAGATAAACACTGTTTTTTTGAACTTTCTATTCATCAAATAATCCTGAAAAAAAATATTGTACACAAATATTTTGTACAATTGTACACATTAAATGTTTCTTGAGCAGCAGATCAGTAAATTAGAATGATTTCTGAAGGATCATGTGACACTGAAGACTGGAGTAATGATGCTGAAAATTCAGCTTTGCATCACAGGAATAAATTACTTTGTGAAATATATTCAAATAGAAAACAGTTATTTTAAATTGTAATAATATTTCACAATATTACTGTTTTTTACTGTATTTTTAATTAAATAAATGTAGCCTTGGTGAGCAGACGAAACTTATTTTAAAAACATTAAAAATCTTAGTGGTTCCAAACGTTTGGACTGTACTGTATATATATATATATATATATATATATATATATATATATATATATATATATATATATATATATATATATATATATATATTTTACTCTATTAAATCATTTAAGTGTGAACTCATGAAAACCATTGCCAAAGGTAATCAGACAATATTTATTTATTTATTTATTATGTATTGCATTTATGAAGAAAAGGTTTGTGATTTGGTCTTAGTGATTTAGGAGTCCTCTTGACTACTCCTAACGTTTCACAGGTTTAGGAGCTGGTTTTAGCGCTAAAATGCTTTGTGAAATACTCTTAGAGCAAAAATTTAGGACTCCTAAAATTAGGACTGACACGCCCATTATTTTTAAGAGTTTCTCCTAAATCGGCAAGTTAGGAGCTACTTTTAGCCTTAAGATGTTTTGTGAATACGGCCCCAGATGTCTGTGAAACTTGTTCAGTTTGTCTCAGCTGTTAAATCTTTTTTATGTTCATACAAATATTTACATGTAATAAGTAATTTGCTGGGGGAAAAAGCAGTTGAAAGTGGGAGGACTTTTCTCTTTTTTTCGAGTATATATGCCCACACATGTATATACTGACAGCAAAGGGCTTATGACAGAAATAATATATAATATATATTATTTCTGAAAATTTTCATTATTATATTAGATAAAATGTCATTTTAAATTAATAAAAAAAGAACAAGAACAAAATTCAAATGATTGTACTTGTTATTGTGTATTATTAGAATTGTCTAAAACTAAAATTCACCTATTTTGATCCAGCAGCACTTCCTGTGTAGCGATAGACCTGGAAATCAGTGAATCCTTCAGTTCCTGTCAGACAGGTGTGCTGAATTCCTCTGAGCTGGATTGCTGTCTGTCTGACAGTCTTTAAACTGCTCTGTGATCAGACTAAACTCAGAAGCTCTTTGATGACATTTTGGAGCAGGACAGATCCCAGGACAATAGTCTGGAGGTGTTGAAGCTCTGGAAGGTTAGAGCTCATGAAGGAAGAGAACAGCACAGGATGTCTGTTGCTATTGTTTTATCTTGTTTTCCAGTGGCTCCCTAGAGATGCCCAAGTACATGGTGTGTGTGAATAGCACCACTTTGTTTGGGGGGGAGAGAGAAATAGAGGGAGAATAAAAGGGTCTTCTGACCCATGATATTGTCAGGCGTCTGTGCTGATGTTCAGAAAAGAGAGTTTAGAATGAGAAAAGACTCTCAGCACACAAGAGGACCAGAGCAGGGAAAATAAAAAGAGAGAAACAAGACAACAATATAAAGGTTAAAAAGAAAAAAAAAATTGCAGGAACAAAACATGGGAATTGAAATAATAGGGTTTTATGATGTTTATGATCTCAGTTCACATCATATGAAAAGGTTTAATGATATTCAGTTGTGCTTACCCCTATAGCAGAATTTGATGTTTAGAATTTTTACATAAAGAGATAAAAAATAAAAAGATGGTAATAAATTAAATAATTTATTAAATTGTATAAAATAATTAAACAAATATATATTTTTAATTTAAAGGGTTAGTTCACCCAAAAATGAAAATTCAGTCATTAATTACTCACCCTCATGTCGTTCCACACCATTCATCTTCAGAACACAAATTAAGATATTTTTGATGAAATCCGATGGCTCAGTGAGGCCTGCATTGAGAGCAAGATAATTAACACTTTCAATGCCCAGAAAGCTACTAAAGACATATTTAAAACAGTTCATGTGACTACAGTAGTTCAATCTTAATGTGATTAGAATACTTTTGTGCACCAAAAACAAAAAACAAAATAACGACTTTATTCAACAATATCTAATGATAGGCAATTTCAAAACACTGCTTCATGAAGCTTCAAAGTTTTATGAATCTTTTGTTTTGAATCAGTGATTCAGAGCTTGTATCAAACTACCAAAGTCACGTGAACCATTGAAATTTCGAAACGTTTCAAAACACTTGTAACGTAACAAAGTCTCTTTTACTGAAATCACATGAATTTGGCAGGTTTTTTTGTTTGTTTGTTTTGTTTTTTGTTTTTTTTTAAAACATATTTTTATTGAATTTTACAGCATATTTAACAAACGAACATTACATACACTTCAATACAGAATTTGGCAGTTTGATACACACTCCGAACCACTGATTCGAAACAAAAGATTCGTAAAGCTTCGAAGCTTCATGAAGCAGTGTTTTGAAATCGTCCATCACTAGATATTGTTAAATAAAGGCATTTTTTTTTTTTTTTTTGGCACACAAAAAGTATTCTCGTCGCTTTATAACATTAAGGTTGAACCACTGTAGTCACATGAACTGTTTTAAATACGTCTTTAGTAGCTTTCTGGGCATTGAAAAGGAATGATCTTGCTGCCAATGCAGGCCTCACTGAGCCAACGGATTTTATCAAAAATATCTTAATTTGTGTTCCAAAAATGAGCAAAGGTCTTACGGGTGTGGAACGACATGAGGGTGAGTAATTAATGACAGAATTTTCATTTTTGGGTGAACTAACCCTTTAATACATTTTAATGTACACTTGTTTTTTTCTTTTCATACCCCTCTCAGTAGCTTTCTCAATATTTTGTTGTCTTGTCTTGGATCTCAGTATCATATAGCCAAAATGCGAAGAATAAAAAATAAAATGTGCAAAACATTCTGAGAGACCAAATAACCTGAAGTATTTGGAGGATTTTTCACTGCTCAGGACAAAACAAGAATTAATGCATGTAAACTTGATGAACAAGATGATATCTTTAAATTCAGTTCTCTTGGACTATAAAAAAATAGACTGCAATTTTTATGATGCCTCATTTATTTATTTAAAAAAAAAAAAAAAACATCTTGCACATTCATTTAAATCTCTCTCAGAATATCAGTTCATTTGATCTATTTTGCAAATACCTGCCAACATTTCTCTCTCTCATTCTCTCTCTGTCTTCTCTCTCTGTTTTGACTGCTCAAAACACCAGGCCTGGCTGTTTGAGTATGTCCTCTGGAAGGAGGTGTCCTAAGATGCAACAGAGGTGACAACGTGAATCATGCACATCATGAGGCACACTTAATGAAAGCTTTTGTTGAGTCTACAGCTGTGTTTTTTTTTTCTTTTTCCAGTGTGCTTTTGTGAGTCAGGCCAGATGACAGGTATGAGATAAAAATAGAGGGACGGGAGGAAGGAATCCGTGGACGGAAAAGAAGCAGAGGCATAAACGTGAATCTTCATTGCCTTCCTATCTATTCTGATGTAATGGCCCATAATGTGAACTATTAGATAAATTGGAAGATTTATGCAAATGGCCTTCTATTTCCCAAAAACTGTTTTCTTGCATTGAAAAAAAAAAAAAAAAATCATTATACCACAAATGAATTCAAATATCCCATTTGTTATTTAAATTTATTCAACATTTCCAAAAGATAGAGTAGGACTGACAAACATAGCATAGATTTATTTAATTTACAGCTTTATTGTTTCTTTTATATCTTCTCTGTAGAGGCTTAGCTAAACGTGTCTGATGCAATCTCATTAGCTCTATATCACATCTTTGACCAGCTAAAGCATAGAACATTTCTCAAACCAATAATGTGGCAAAGACAAAATATACTTCATGCTCTGGTGTTGGTACTGATACACACACACTCACACACACACACACACACACACACTACTCACACTCACAAATGCACATGCACGCTTACAGACAAACCTCATTTGCACACGTTCCTTCATCCCATCAGAATAAAATAAATAAAAATAAATGTCTCACCGCATTTGTCAGCATGAATGATTGAGTTACAAGTGAAGCCCCTCAACAGCACCTCAACTCTCCCTCACCCCTCTTGAAAATCAATACTTTTTTTTAACAAACACTTCTGACTTCTGTATTTCACCGTAATGTCCAGGTTATAATGACAACTCAAGCAAAAAGGAAACAATTGCTTTAAGCAGTATTACTGTAGATATTGTGTTTTTTATAATGGAAAATACGACTTAATATTTGCCAAATGCTATTTAGTTTTAACTTTTTAAAATTTAGCTTCAGAAAAATATCCATCTGGTTTTTTGTTTTTGTCCATCACAGGCTCTCGGGCGTCCATTCTACAGTAAGTTAACTAATACTAAAATATAAGAGTCATCATTAAGTCATCATTTACTGTTACTCATATTCATAAGAAAGAGAATAGGCTATTACAAAGTCATCTGTAGTTTTCTTCAGGAGCGCAGAAGGGCCGGAGGTGGCTGAGAGGAGGGAGTTTAGGGTCGAGTGCTAATTGACAGGGGAGGAAAGGAGTCATGGGAAGAGGCGGTAGCAATTGTTTTAACTGAGTATCATGTGCTTTTCAGGAATAACATTCACTTACAACGCTCATCAGCTACTGCAGTCCCAACAGAGTACAACACATACGGAAAGAATGCAGATGGAAATCAGTTACCAACAGTAGCCAACAGGGGATGCTGTGATCAATGTAGAGGTAAGGAGAAATCGAATTGGACATGAGCGTTACAATTCTATGAATACTTTTTCCACAGGGTGCCAGGGATATTTTTAACATTAGATATCTGTGGGTAAAGAAAGTTTCACTGAAGAGAAGCACACGATGACGAGTTTAAAGATCTCGGCCAGTCACTCTCGGAGTCTTAAAACAAGAAAGGCAAAGATGCCCTTTCCAGAGAAAAACTTCACTTTTATCACTTTATTTCCTTGTCTTTGATCAATCAATAAGGTGATTCGGAGAAAAGCTACTGAACCCTCGTTCCATTGAGTCTCTTTCTGTGAAAATGTGTGCTGAAGCAATGGAGAGATCCTGAAAAAATAAAGCGTTTGGATGATGAATGCTCCTTCCTTCGCTTCCCTTTTCCTTTCGCTACATCTCTTTCTTTCCCACGCCTTCTCTCTTACGCTCACATATTCAGTCGGCGTAAAGAATGAAGCCAGAGAAGGTGCTGTATTTGTTGTTGTTGCCCCCGTGGGCTTTGCCACCATCCAGTTTGATGTAGACTTCATCGCCAGCGTCTAGATGCAGAATCACACTGTTCGAGGCGTAGTCATAGTTCTGATCAGCATCCTGAGCGATGGCGCTGGCTCGCACCTACATGAGAGAGAGAGAAAGTTTCAGTAACAGAAAATAATGTCTGTCTGACACAGTCGGTCAAGGTTTAGCTGCTTGGCACGGATCTGTTAGAGCGCGATGGTTGGTAGATGCTGTAAATACACCAATTGGATCCCAAAGGCATCTTACTCCATTTACAATTAGCTGCTTATTCTGACTAAATAATATTTTTTGCAAGTAATGTGTCAGGTGATTAGCTCCGAAAATGGGAGGTTCTGCGCCAGCCAAGCAACTGTCATTGGGATGTATGGAAATGCTATGGATAGCTTTCTCCAGCTATTAAAAACAAATGACGTGATAGGAACACACAAGCTGTATTTAGTGCCAAGCTCCTTTTCTGACACTGATACTTAAAATCTGCAACCTTTGCGAAGGTTAAATCTCCCTCATTAAACAGGAAATATCAGATATCCACCAACACATAAGACCCTGGGATGCATAAAAACACGCAAGCGTTGACACACATTCAGATTGGCTTAAAATTGATAACAACTGTTACCGTTCACCTGAGCGGGCCGGGAAAAGATTGAGACACGGATGGATTTAATATGTGTGGATTTGTTCGAGTACCACACAACAGCAGTAGGGAAATTGCTAAGGATTTCTGTAATCTGTCTGGTGAATTACATTTCGAGCTGGTAAAGGCATGAATATGTACAGCTTGACTGCCTGGATCTCGCTCACAACAAGCTGTGAAATGTGAGCGTGTTTTAAAAGCAATGAATGTGACAGGCTGGCTTTTTTTCTTTCAGTTCATTATTAGACATAAAGTTCAGCTTCAGATAATGTCTATGTTATTTATTAAAGAAAAAGAAGGAAGGAAGTAAGGAAGTGTTTGTGTGGGTGTGTATTTGTGTGTCCTTGTGTTCTGGTTCTAGATGACCTCTGTTCCATCTAATTAAGAGTTCTGTTTGAAAGGATTTTTTCAGACTCGAGGGAGAGACTCCGTAGGCAGAGGTGTTAGAGCAAACCCCGACGCACTATTATAATCAACACCGGTGTGTGTGTGGCGGAGTTGGTGTGTGTAAGTGTGTCCCTCCCACACAATGTGGCTTGCACTCTTTGGCAATACTGGTAAGAAATATAGAGGGAACCAGGGTTCTGGAAGTGGAAGGATCAGAAATGACTTTGCTAATTAAAATGTACAGTCTGTTGCTTTCATACTAACAAACTAATGCTTTGTCTTTTGTATAAAAGGAAATTTTACAGGGCCACCCACCCCAGACAGCAACATAGTGTCGGCCCAGATCCGGCCCACATCTGGTCCACGTGTAATCCACATTTACCAGATGTGGGCCGGATCTGGGCCACACTACGTTGCTGTCTGGGACAATTGTTCTGTTTCTTTACATTGTTTTAAACTGATATGACTTTTGTGGAAGAAACTTTTTGCCCATAGAATGAAAGTCTTTGGAATCCAAAACAATAATGGACCCAAAGTCCCTTTCAGGGAAAGTCTGTTCACTCGGCGGCCATATTTGCAATGCCTCTGAGCAGCTATTTTGGGCATCCAAGACCAAGTCCTATCTGTTTGAATGGAGGAATCCTGAAATCTCAAAAACTGCTTGGCGAACTCACAATTAAATAACATATTTAAAATCGGCAACAACATTTGACATGAACTGTCCCATAGATGTTGTTTCTTTGGCTAAAATAGCATTAAAAAGGAGGGGTAGTCCATTTAAACTCTTTGTAAATATATATATATTTTTAAATATGCACACATTTACTCTTGTTTATATGTCTAATATGTCAAAAATGTAAAAAACGTCTTGTCTTGTCACATTCAGTTAGAAATGATAAATGATATTATATATTTTCAATTCAAAACTGAAAAAAGTTGAGTAGTTTGCATCACTGTATGTTACTGTGGGTCATTAAACATATCCATCATAAAACAGTTGACAAATACTACATTTTTAGCTACTTATATCTTAGCATGCACTCTTTCACTGTAAAAACTAAAAGCGTCATGTTGGAATTCACACTTGTCTTCAGTGAATAGTAAGCCTCGCCTTCTTTGATCTGATTGGCCATCATTTTGACATTGATGAGCGCTGTTAGACCGCTGAGGCAGACCAGCCAAAAATGTAACTTTTTAAAATGTCTGTCACCCTGACAACAAAGAGGGGTGCAAATGGAGACCAGACAATTTGACTATTTCCAGATTATTAGGGGGGGACTTGACCCCCTCAATGCCTATGGTGGTTACGGCCCTGGTCTCAGGTTTCTATGGGAACCAGAGCCTCTAACTGCAGCTACAATGACACAAATGACTTTATCAATCGGCGATTGACTCTTTTACTGGGACGTATTCCGCCATATTGCGCATTGCAGTTTCTCCCATTTATAACTAGGAGTGAACCGTCTTTCTATATCTATAGTCTTTGATGGACCCCATTGACTTTCACTGTACAGAAGAAATAAAGACATACAGGTTTGAAACAACTCTTTTTCCTTCTTTTTTTACCCAATTTCAGGCACATTTTAACATATTAGTTTTATTTATTATTCATTAAGATAGATATGTTTATTCTTTTATTGATGTTTCTTGTTTTATCATATCCATATACAGGGTTTTTTTTGTTGTTTTTTTGTTTTTTGCATTTTACATTTGAGTGGCAATGTACCAGTAATATAGTGTAGCATTATTAATTTCATTGCATACAAGTATACAAAGGCAATAAAGGTGTTCAATTCAGTTCAATTCAATTCAATATCACTGCATCTATTTTTTTTTTTTTTTGAGAAAAAGCCAATGCCAGAATGCAGTGAAAAATACACATTCAGTTAATATTGTGAAATATTTTAGTTTATTAAAAATAAAAACTGATTTTTTCCCAGTATTTGTGTGCTGAATATTGTGTGATTAACTTAGAAACATGCTAATGTCAAACCAAAGATAGTGAATATATCAAAATTGTTCACTCATATTACTTTTGCTGTCTCATTTTAAAAGCTGCACCCTTCAGAGATCCTATTTGTCATCAACAAACGTCATCTTATTTCAGAATAGCACTTCTTGTGAAGAACAAATGACTGTAATTTTTATCTTACTTTGGAATATAATGGTTGCTTTTCTGAAAGGAGACAGTTTTGATGATGTATGAGGCTGACAAATGTGACCTCTGGAGAGACCCAGTTTATGAATGGTACAAAGTGCAATAATATGATGGAATAAGTACCACCTTCTAAATAAAAGAGCAAATTACAGATTGTTAAAGTCAAAATCAATTCTAACTGCAGCTGCTGTTAGAAGTCTGAGACGTACACCAAATGTGCGTTGGCTTTACTGAACTAAAATGCTTTTTTTTATTATTCTATTAGAGAAGCAACCTTTATGGGCCAGTTCATGTCAGATTATGTTGCTAATTTGAAATATGTCATTTAAATGTGAGCTTTTAAGATTTCTGCATTTTCCCATTCAAGTAGACTCTACTGAAATCAATTGCTTGAACCATACATGTATTTTCTGTGTGTAGCGCTATTCGTGTGGTGTGTGGAGTTCCTGCCTATGCCTATAAGAGGCAGCTGCTTATGTAGACAGTGCAGCAGCTCTCTGGGTTTTGGAACAGAGATAGTATGTTTGTGTTGCTTGAGTAAATGGCTGGATTGATTAGCCAGGCACATATCACCACCTGCCCCATTGAAATGTTGGCTGATGTTTGCGGGTATGCATGTGCGTGTGTAGCTGTCTAATTACGTTCATCCACACAAACACTCTGTAAATACTCTGGCAGAGGGGATTCCCTGAGGTCAAGGCCATATGGATGTTTGGGCTGTGGTACGGTGGCTGTAGAGGGACACATGAGCTTGCAGTGCTGAAGTGTAATGGGTAGCGGGGCAGCGCTGGTTTGACCAGCTGCTGCTGAATACACTTTACTCAAGTGCAATCTGAAATGCTGGAATGTATTAATATCCAGGTTTATTAATTATGGATAACTTCTGATTCTGATAAATAATCTTTTCAAACTATTTAAAATCAATCAATACTTCATGTTTATTTATTCATTATGTAAGTAGCCAACAAAATATATAAACTTAGTTACACACACAGGCCAACACTGTGGGGTTGAACTGGTCTTATTTAATTTAACCAAATCAGGTCTTCTGAATTTCAGCAGAGATAGCTTCTAAAATTTCTATAGGACCATTTCAGCTTATGATTTTAGTGACGAAGCAAATGGTGAAAGAAAATGCAATAAAGAAACAGAGAGAAAATATTATGAAGCTATCTTGAAAAGAGCTGTCAATTCCTTCAAATTGAATGATTCTGCAGTGTGTTTTCCGTTTTGTGCTGAGGCAGCGCTTGCCAGAATCATTCCTTATTGATCGGACACATTGTTTACCGAATGTGCCAGCGTAAGAGTGCTGTGCAGCATGAGTGACATTGCCCGAAATTTGCCCTCCTTTTTCAGTGTCCATTTTCTGAGCCAAAGCAAGAGAAAGATCTAGAGCTTTCCATCATCCGGAGAGGTGGACCAGCCCTCCTCAGGGACGCGGCAGGATCAGCAAACACAGTGGAGCCCTCTCATTAGTTTTCATTTTGAGCTGAATGGCAGTGGGTTTGTCAGCCAGAAACTGTAATGTGTTCTTTAATTATGATGGACAGAGCGCAGTCCAAGAAGGAATGGAGAGAAATGTGACAGGACCATGGAAAAGAGTGAGATATGGCAGGTATACAGCCATCATAAAGCTTCAGGATTCTTGGATGAAGCCTTTGGCACATCTGTATTTACAAGGATCCCAAAGAATATTTGCACACTGAAGCCACGCTTGAATTATATGAATGGCACTTCAGTATCAAACCAAATTGTTTTGACAATAAGAAAGTGCCTTATTTTTCCTTGTACACTGTAAAAAAAAAAAAAAAAAAAAAAAAAAAAAAAATTTACGGTAAAAAAGCAGAAGCAAAATTTTTCGTTTTACGGGACAGCACTACATTACTGTTTATTTTACAGTTCAAAACCATATAAATCAAAGGTTTATATTGTAATAATTACGGTTCATAACTGTTTATTTTGCCACTGTAAAAAAATTCTGTTTACGGTACAAAAAAAACAAAACAAAAAAACGTATTTCAACTGATATAATGTTAACTTACCAACCTACTGAAGTACTAATATCTGTTTTGTACCTTTGTAATACACTGACAACCACCAAACACAGTAATGAGTCACATGATGAATCAAAGTTCATCACAAGCAGCTTTTCCACAAGCTGAGAAGGACAACACTAATATATAGCAGGTGCACAGACTGTCAATCACACAAACACTGAACACCATCATGGTAACACACATGAATTTTAAAAATGCAATAAACATTAATTTAACAACATTAGATGTAACATAAAATCCTAATGTACATAACTGATTAGAAAAAAATGAGAAAAACTAAGAAACATATTTATTTCAATGAAAATACATCAAATGTGAAGTGTCACACAGGGAATTGTGGGAATGTCAATTTCCGGTTTTTCCACTGTAAATTGTACAATGACTTGTTATTTTTCACTTCCAAAAACTGTAAATTTAATGGCATTTTACCGTAAATTACATTAAATGTATGGTTAGATCTATTACAGTTATTCACCGTATATAGAACAGATACTTTCTGTAAACCAATTAACTGTTTTTCGTTAAAATCACGGTAATTTTTTACAGTGTATGTATTGCTTTAAAACCAGCTTGTGCTATATTTCTTTTAAATAAATGCAGCTTGATTTGGTATTTTGTTACATTCATACATTTTTAAACGTGGCTAAATTGTCCAAATACTAAAAAAACACTATATATTCTGTGTGGTTAACATTCTTCCTCTCAGGCAAAGAAACATTTTCTCATTTATCTGAGTCTCTCTTGTCATATATTATGTTCTCCTTTATAAACCTCTTCACATGCATGTCTGGTTTTTCTTCCATCCAATTAGTTTTCTTAATCATCTTATATTACTTTCAGTTCTATTATTCTCTTTTCCTTTTTTCCCCTCTTTTTAACTTCTATTTCCATCAATTTCCATGTCTTGAGGTCTGAGAGGTCGAGAACAGACTATCAATAACTCAGATAAGAGCAGCAGACGGCAGGTGATGTAGATGAGAAAGGATTGAGAAAGACAGATAGACACTGACCCTGTGGCCATCTGTCCACCATCTTCACTGCCCCACCACTTTTACACTTTTAGTAAGTGTCACATTAATATTTTAAAAAAAAATATATATATTTTCTGTACATTTTACATTATATCCATCATGTTCATTTTACAAATCTTCTTCTAATGTTTGATTACTTTTTGAAGCGTAAATTAATTAGTCTTCTGCCATCATCTACAGGTTTCAACATTAGCAACACTTTCCTGATATTACATAATTTTTATAGTTTTGTCTGCCACCCCAAAGCTGTGAATTTCTTTGTTAATGGTATAGTTCTGTCAGTCTTTATATCAAGTATAATCAGAAGACGAGAATGAGATGAACCCAGACTCGCATGAATATTCAGTCTGCCATTTTTCTCAATCCTTTTTCAATTCATCCGAGACCAGGTGAGATAAAGGTGAATGTTTGAAATTTGCAGATTCATATTAGCCATCAACAACATTCTCCCCACCCACCACCCTAATATAACTAGTAGTGTAAAAAGAGTGAGTGACATTTTGCTTTGACCTACTGAGATTAATGAAAAGATGTTAATTAGAGCAAAAGAAAGAACTGAATTGTATTCAAAGTTTGTGCCTTACTCATATAAGAGGCATGGACAGTTTTACATAATTACTGGTGTATGATGATGCTGTGGCTATAAATAGTTTTTGCTAATACTACTAACATTCATAAAGCCAGAAGAAAAAATTAGGGAAGTGTTGAGACAATATTCTGCCAGCATTTAATTCAGTACCTTATTCAGAAGTAAGGTTTGCTTTGGATGGCACATTCAGTGCATCTTGTTCAGTGGCGTCTTGTAGTCGCATAAAGTCTCTGTCGGTCAAATGGAAGAGGACTTACCCATCACTCAACCCAGATGACTCTGTGTCGCTCTGTCTCTCTTTTTTATTCTCTATCCTTTTTCTATTCATTGTTTACCTTCTTGATTAAATCTGGTGAGTCTAATATCGATGTGCAAACAAAGTCTGCTATTCTGAATCCATGGTGACGATCGTCCGGTGCATATTAATATCAAATAATCCGCCTTTAGCACACAGAGCCTGCATGGCGGCCTTATTAAAGGGTGAGCTCTTAGTGCCCAGGGAGAGCGTGGGATTTGTTGGAGAGGATTTCGATGAAACACGTTTTAATCTTTTTTTATTTTTAATATTAGCTTCCTCTGGGAGGTCGGACTTCCGTTGTTGGCTGTGTTGGGATATCATTTCAGGGTAATTAAAAAGCAATTGAACTGTGGTTGAAATCTAAGCTTAAAAAAACTCATATAAAGACTTAATGACAGAAACTGTGTTCTGATTGACAATACTATAAAACTGATTTCATTGGTAAAGCCACTATTACTATAACTGATATCCGGAGCAATGAAGAGACAACACAAGGCATTTCAAACTCTGCGTAAACAGAAATCAAATAGAAAGCTGGATATATCAATTGCCTCTTAGAGGTGCACGGTAAATCCTTTCTTTATGATGCCCTCGGAGAATCTGTGTAAGCTGAGTCCAAAACAAAATAATTAACAAAGACAGTCACTGCAATAAACATTGAGATTTAAATGAATATTCTGGGCTCTTTAGAAAGCTTCTGTGTGATTCTGTCAATTAATTACTATTCGTACCTTAGTCGTAAAAACAAACTAAAAAGGTGTAAATGAACTTACAATGGAAGTATGTGGGGCAACCGTTGTATACTTGCCACATATAGACTTCCATTAGAAGTGAATATCTATCACTTTTGTTTGTTTTTTCAAACTGAACTTTGAGTTGAAATGATTCTGTGGTAATCAACAGCATGCCACAGATGCTGCCATTTACAGCACAGCATCCCAGAATATTCATTTAATATGGAGTGAAATAGCTGGAAAACATGTCCATGGGGAACAAATGAGGGAGGGAGGCGGTATAGTTGGGCAAAGTCAAAGAATGTAAGTCCAAAGACATTGCTGAGCTTTAGGGCTGGGTTAGGGGGACAGACAGCCTGCATTTAGCATTTCAAACAGACGGAAACCGGCGGCCTTGCTCTGACACACATCTGTTTGTCCCTGTTTTGGAAAATAGTCGGCGTGTGCTCAGAGCACATACATGCCACGCGTTTATAGACTTTCAGAGAGAGACCTCTCTGGTGATACTGCACAATTTATGTGACTGATCAAAGACCTGAATGTCTAAACATGTAGATAACTGACATAATCATAAATCATTTGTTTTGTGAATTTTTTTTTAGCATGTGTGTAGATTTGGGGATGTTATTTAGGACAGGTACCTAGCCAAGTCAAGACATCACTGAATAAGCTCCAATGTTTCTATTCTTTAGATATACTACTGTTAAAAGATGTGGAATAAATATGATTTTTGATTTTTTTTTTTTTTAATTAAAGTCTCTTATGTCAAGCTCACACTGCATGATTTTAGGCATGTTTTCACTCGCCGTCAGATTTTGCAAAATCGCCGACAAATGCCCGAAATTGTGAATCGTTGCTCGTTCACGCGAGTGAAAATCACGCAATGTGAATTATCAAAAAAGTGATATTAGAGAATCAACAATGTGTCGCCGATGCCAATGAGATATTTGGCATGCTAAATATCTGGACCTGTCTGCGATTCAAAATCCTGCTGTGTGAAAAGTGTTCTGACTGAAAATGACATCGGCGATGACTACAGCCAATGAGCAAGATACAGGGCAGCATTTACATTTCCTCCTCCATCTTTTTTTCTTTTTCTCCTTTTTGCGGAAAATTAGCGTACAGGCAATTTGGATCGCTAGCTTCTTGTGGGCTGACATTTTTAATAACAATTCCAGTCTCATGCGTGACCTTTTTCTATTTCCTTATCACTTCTCGCGTGTTTGGTTGCGAAACGTAGTTTGCGGACCAGACAGAGTTGTCGGCGATTCTTCCTATGTGAAACCCTTTGTCGCTGATCCATTGTGCAGTGTGCACACAGAGACTGAATGCTACAACAGATAGTCGTGCAGTGTGAAAAGAACTTTGAAAATCGTGAAATATTCTCACCAAGGCTACATATATTTGTTCAGAAATACAGTAAAAAATAATACTGTGAAATCTTTTTACAATTTAGAATAACTGTTTCCTATTTTGATACATTTTAAAATGTAATTCAATCCTGTGACGGCAAAGCTGATTTTTCTAGCAGCCGTTACTTCAGTGTACTTCAGTGTTCAGTGTCACATGAACCTTCAGAAATCAAATGCTGAGAGTGTAAATATATATAAATATATATATATATATATATAAACTGCTTTTCTAAACATATATGAGAGTTGATTTATGTTGTTTTAAATAAAGTCATCAAACCCTATTTTATTGTTTGGACTTTTTTCTGATCAGCTGTAAAAATCAAGTAAAACAGCAGTGCATCTGTATAGTTGAAATGTATTATTGAACTCAAACATACGCCTTGGAATTTACGTAACAAAACTGCACCTTAGTAAACCAAACCTTACACCTTATCCTTTGAATTTCCTGGCTCAATTTTTTAATACAGTCAATGGAGAGATTAAGCATGCTGCGACTTGAAACGCAGTAGTAGCCAGTGGATATTCTTACAGATGTCAGCAGTGTTTCCCTGCCAGAGACTGATCTGTCTCTGAACGATATGAAACATTTCATCTATGGAAAGCAAACTAATCCTGATGGACACATCCTGCTGTCTCCATGTCCGTCTTTCTCTCTTTCTTGCTTTTTTCCTGTGACTGACACCAGTTGACTTCTCCTACCCCATTATAGGCTTTTAGACAGTTAGTGGTATAGTGTGGTTCAATTGAAGCATGCGCCTGTCTCTAATTATACTTAAAAGGTGGACTGTGAGCTGCATCTCTGATCGAGGCTTAGCAAAGCACTTCACACAGCGCTCGGAGAAAAATCCCCTCATGGACGAGAGCGAGCCAGATGCTTACTGGTTGTGTGAAATTCCTGAGGACATTAGAGACTCACGTGTGTTCCTTTTCACTTGGGTTTATTAGCAAAGCAAACCTGATTAAGGACAAGATAAGTTGTGGAGAACAAAAGTGAAGGTGCCACGCTTTCATTTCCATCTGTCGCAGAGACACCCGGAGAGATTAATCTACCCAGCTGCTCTTTGTCTTGTCAGCGAATACTCCAGGAATACTTAAATAACATTGATAAAATGTTTAAACAATGATTAAAACTGTTTGAGAAAAACGGGCCATGGTGTTTGCAAAGAGAATGAAGGATGAACAGCAGTGAAAATAGGTTTTGATAAAACTTCAAAAGTACTACTAATAAAGTTATTACTGAGAAGGAGTTTAAATAATCATGTCTTGTGCTGATGGCCATGATAGACGAGGGCCAGCTGGATAGAGAAGAGGATGCCAACAGCCATCAGCTAATGCCAGAGCAGCTTTCCATCAGTTACTCACACTTATGCATCTAAAAGAAATCTAAACAGTCTGATTCATACACAGTTCAAGTAGCTGAAGTCAAGGAAGACAGTTCACAAAATAGCCCCCGCAAAAAAAAGAGAGAGAAAAAAAGAAAAGAAAAGACTTTTCTGTGTTCTGATTTTTAGACTGGTTGCGAAAACAGACAGGTAGTTTACAACATGTGCAGTCTTTTATAACCAAATCCATTATAAACCTTCGTAAGGTTTTGGCTGCGGTGTACGGGATAATTGAACCTAGACCTCATTATATTTGTCACATCAGCTCCACAAAAATCTGTAATTGACAGACTTTTGGAAATACATCATACGAGAAGAAAAACATAAATAGTAAGCTTAATACAAAAAATATTTTGGGCTTTAAATTGCACTTAAATAGCAAATTCTTATGTTTAGCAAAACAATTAATATTACTACTTTTAACAATATAAATGGGTCATTGTGCATGCAAATATTTACCTGCCTTTATATTTTATGAATTATTTCCTTTATATACCTGCAATGATAATTAATTACATCATATTTGGGGAAGCTTGGCATCAAAAAGTTTGAAAAACCCTGTCTTAGGTTATTTCACTCAGAATCTTCACTGTAAAAAGTAATACACTCCATCTACTCAATAAAATTGTGGCAACAGATTACAAGCAATATTATTAATTCAATTCAACATATAAGAATTGAGTTAGAATTAATCAAATTAATTCCTTAAAAGTCAACCATTTGAAATGTGTAAAATTAGCAAAAAACATTACAAAAAACACAAACTGACATAAAAAGCAAAGAGTCAAACTGCCCAACTAAATGAAACACTGATCACAATAATGGCGATCAAACATTTTCAATAAAATCAACATCAACATCTAAACCTCTGTTAATTCGTGTGTTTCTCTTTCCTTCAGTGATTCTGCTTGTTATCAGCAGGTGTCTTCAATGATGGCAATAAAAAATAAAGAGTTGTTAATTCATCTTTGACGTCTGTCTGTTATTCAGATATTTTTGTTTAAATTTTACTTAAATTTTAATTGTTTTAAATGGTTGACATTTAAGGAATTAATTTGATTAATTCTAACTCAATTCTATTTGTTGAATTTAATTAATAATATTGCTTGTAATCTGTTGCCAAAATTGTATTGGACTAGATATAGGTTATTAGTTTTTACAGTGTTCTCAACTATATTTTCAACAGTTGTTTAAAAAAAAGTGTAACACTTTAGTTCACAATTCTCACTATAGTTGCTTTATAGCTGTTTATTAGTACTTATAAAGCACATATTAATGCCTAATTCTGAATGGCCATATTCTACATCCCTTTATCCTACCCAATTCCTAAACTTAACAACTACATACTAGACTATTAATAAGCAATAATTAGGAATTTATTAAGGCAAAAGTCATAGTTAATAGTTAGTTAATGGTGAGAATTGGACTCTAAACTAAAGTGTGACCAAAAAAAGATTTCAGAAAAGTATGTTACATTAAGTGCTATTCTTCCTTCTAGAAAGTGATGCAAACAATTACAAACTAAAGTGTATGCCACTGTTAGTGATATAACTGACAAACAGATGCAGTTTAATTGGTTTGTTTAAAAGAGCTGTCAGTCAAGCTCGACTTAAACTAGTGACCTCACACTTAAAGCAAGAAATATTCCCCTAAACCACAACTGACGGATCCCCTAAAGCTGAACTCCTGAAATCGCTCCTGGTGTGCACACAGTGGCCTGACCTCTACGCGAAGCCCCTCTGAAGTCTTTGAGGAGCGCAGCTGCATAATGAAACATCTCGCTGCATTATAACGCATTATCGTATGATAGAGTAGTCTCACCTCCTCTCAGTACCATAATGAGGAGAGTGCAGTAATTCTAGTCTTGGGGGAGACTGAGGAAGAGGGAGAGAAAGATGAGGAGAGGGAGCGAGGGAGAAACGCATGGTTTTTGCTGCAGCATACATTTTTCATGAATTGCCCTATTCATCATTTGGCGCTGGGCGGATAGCAGTAATCTTACAGTAGCTGTTGTTTATTTTCCGAGGTGATCGAGGTGTTAAACAGGCACGTACACGCGCTGACTAATTCGACCGAGTAAGTGGGCTGAGCGAGGGAGTCGCAGCGGACGTACGTAGAGGTTTGTAGCGTCTGAGTGGAATTGAGTGGAAAGAGTCACTGAAAGCATCATCGAAGCATCAAGATGTTTACAGAGGAACTTTGCCGAGGGGCAAGTTGTTATTCCCTGGGACAGCATGAGTGTGTGTGCAAGTCTGTGTGTTGAACACATGAAAACATGAGTCGAGAGGGGGTTTGGGTATCAGTGTGACTGCATGTGAGTGAGTGTGTGTTGATTTCTGCTCATTAAAAGAAGTAGAGGGTCTTCTCCTGAGTCACAGACCAGGCCACAGTCACTCAGATAGTGAGGCGCAGCTATTTTAGTGCTTATATTGAACATGCATGCTCACAGCAGTACCGCTCTCCAGGTCTCTCTGGGCTGGATATTTGACTGATAGAGCTGAGGTGCAGAAGGACTGTGCTTTAAAAGTATAGGTTTTTTGCCTATTAATAAATGATGGATTCCTCCGCAGTGTTTGCTCCGTCTCACCCAGACACTTGTGACACGTGTGGCATTTCTTCGCAGCATGAGAAAATCCAGTGCTAATGACCCTACAGCACCCAATTAGACTGGTTTTAATGTTCTGCTCCACTGGGTGGCAAATTTAGTGTCCAATTAGACATCACATCAGGGGCAAAGGCCCCGCCCCAGCGCCTCAACAGCTGATTAGAAGAGTGGAGAGCGAGAAGAGCGTGTTTGACTGAAACACAAGTACACCCTCTACCTCCAACGCAAATTAACAAGCTGTTACTGAAGAGGACTGCTTATTGAACTTGTTAAAAGATGCTGCAGACTTCCTTCAGGAGATTATTTTGAGGATAATAAGTTTGCTTCTAAACGAAAAGACAAGTGAAAGATTTTGCATACTTCAACCAAAATAATTATTGCACACACTATACTGTATGTTCTTTTTCCTGTTTCCAGCAAATGTAGTATTGATCCGGGGGATGTTTTCCTTCTAGCAGCGTGTTACTTGTCTCTCTTCTCATCCAAATACTAATGAACAACACTTGCATTTATGTAAGCTGTGTAATTAAACATAAGTAATTTGTTTGACTCTAATAACTAAACACTGAACTCTGTAATTAAAAACACGTTTTTGCTGTTCCAGATGGTGAAGTGTGCTTTTTTTCCCCCACACACATACTGTATACATATATTATTCATATTTCTCCTAGTCATATTAATCATATTAGCACATTTTATGCATGTAAACACAATTGCCTTTAAGCTTACACCATGCCCAAAGACATGTGAATGAAGGAGTGAGTGAACGTCATGCTCAAAGGGACAGTTCATCCAAAAATTTAAATTCCGTCATGATTTATCATGTCGTTCGAAACCTCTATTAATTCCTTTCTGCTATTGAACACTTTGAAAAATGTGTTTTAATCTGTGTACAATTAAAGTCAAGGGGCTCTAATGTTGTTTTGGAGCGCACTGATTTTCATTATATGGATGAAAATATCTTTTGTGCAAAAAAAAAGGTCATACATGATGGTGAGTAAATGTTGTCGGAAATTTCATTTTTAGAGTGAAGTATTCCTTTAGCTCACTGACAAACATATCTAGTACTTTATAAACCAGCTGCAGGTGAATCTTCAGATAGTTGCGCACATCTGCGCATGCGTGAGTGTGTGTTCTTGTGTGAGTGTGGTCTGAGACAGCAAGATTATCCCGAAGGAGCCTCTTGAGAAACACAAAGAGTGCCTGGATGCATTTGCTTATAATGAAGTCAGAATGGGTTTGGGTGGATTAATGACAATATCAACAGAAGGAACACGAGGACAGGTGCCAGCACAATCTGGATGTGGTTCAAAGTTTTTAATTACGATTAAAAAGACTCTCTGGCACGCTACAAACGCCTTTTCTTTTCCCAGTCTTTCATTATTTTTTACTCCTTTATCACATTTGAAGTGGAATTCCTTGTAAAGCCAGTGGAGTTTCAAAAGGAACGCAAAGGCATCTGTACATGTCCATCTGGCAAAAATAGTATTTTTTTTTTTTTTTGGGAGAATATTTGGCAAATTAAGAAAAAGATGGCGAGATGGCGAGAGATAAACGGAAGGAGCTTGGAAAGAGTAGTGGAAATGGATGAAAAGAAATGCATGTGTGTTAAAGCTAAAATCCATTAAACACAAAGCAAAAGCGACGGTAATAATTACAGCACTAATATTTTCCACATAAAATGCAATCTCACCAGAACAAAAAAAATATATTCTTTTTTCCTCTCTCTCATTCACTCACGTACACATCTTGCACACCAGCTGTGTGGGTTTGTATGGCGGTATGGTCAGTGGCCGCTTGAAGAATAGAGTAAGTCCACAGGGATACAGCAGACTAGCTGAAAGTCTGTTAGCACTCCATCACTGCCATTGAGAAACACTATACTGCGTCCACACACATTCACAGTAAGAGGGTTACAACAAAGTTAAATAGTGAAAGTTTCTGTTAGGGAGCGATGTGAGACTCCGACAACAGCTCATTCAGCAGCAGCTCGCCTGAGGTCCTATATGACTATTCTCACTCACACACAAACACTGCTGCAATTCCTCTGATCTGGAATAGCAGTTTAATTAGTGAGGCGGCAACCACTTTATAAAGATTAGCTTGCTCTCAGGAGGAAGGCTCGTCGCCCATGTCTGCCTAAAGTGTCTGTGAGGACGGTCTCTAGAGATCAGGACCCATTGTGTTCAACAGACGGTGCTTTACGACAACATATGCTCTCCCAGTGCTCTTCCTTCGCACACTCCATAAATGCTGTACTGTGCTCCCAGCAGTTTTTGCCTGTTCTCGCCTTTGCCATTAGTGTACTTCTTTTATGGTTTTGCTTAGGCAATCTAGTTAGGACACAGGGCAAACAAAGAAACCTAAAACAGCACTTGGGAAGATTGCAAGTTAGCAGACAAACTTTTTAGCTGTACAACAGAGAAGTTCACAAAGGTAGAGACCTTTGAAAACTTCTCTGTGTACAACAATCTACCCAAGTGCTGCTTTTAGGTTTCTTGCAGGGAATGCATTTCACTGTGGTTGATTCGGATTAAAGCATAAATAATAAAATTAAAGATGTGTTTTTGTGACAGAAGCAAGTGTTCATCTTAATTAAGAGGAATAGATCTGCCCACATTGTCATGGCACCAAGAGACCAGACGAGATAAATTAACAGAGTATAACAGACATGCAGCGCTTACAAGAACTCAGCTAGCTGCCTATTTGATCTAATGAAGAACATGATTGACTTTATAAGGTTTAAAAAGAGATGGAAAGGGAGGGGTATGAGACACATATGAGCAGAGGAGGGAGAGAGAGTTTAAGACATGTTGGGAACAAAAAAAGAAACATATTTCAATTTCGGATATTATGACCGTTAGCTTCCTTTTATTATCTCTTTCATTTTTCCGCTTACCCTCAGGGCCAGCCTTTAAACGTCTGGCGGTCTGTGACAATTTCTTTACGGGGGTTGAACTATCCTCTGAGAGCGGCTGCTGGATGTTCGCGGCGGCAGTCGGATAACCCTCGGTAATTGTATTTATCTGACTGAAATATCGTCTGTCTCGTGAAAGCTCCAGTTGCTGCGGCAACGCTGAGTCCTGCGCGCGCTGACCTCCGGGCCACAGAAAGACTAAAAACAACACGCGCCCTCCAGGTGATGCTCTCCTCACCCCGTTTTCTATTCCAGGTGCAGTTTTAGATAAACAGTTAAAATACATGTTGACAAATACACTTTATGAGTCGCACTGGCGAGGCAAATATGAGACATTTAAGTTAACTTTTCATTTCATTAACTGAAATATATGCGCCTATATTAAAGAGCTTGAAATGTATTCTTGAAGTGTATTCTCTGATTATCTAGTACACTGTCAGAAAAAAGGTACGGCGCTATTACTGTCACAAAAGTGAAAAGGTACATCTTTGTACCTTACTTACCCCTAAATGGTGCATATTTGTACCTTAAAGGTACATATTAGTACCTTTTTACCTTAGGGTACAGCCCCAGTGACAGCACCGTACCTTTTTTTCTGACAGTGTAGGCTGATCGTTGTGAACTCACAGACTGTATCTCAAAAAAGTCTGAAAGACGTTTATTCATTGATTGCTTTATGTAAAACATGCATATTATAACGCAGTACATTGGTGCCAGTTTATAAGCACAAAAGCGCACAATATATAAGGGCACATCAGATAAACCTTTGTTTTGTCGTTTGTATTCAGTTATTTAATTAAATGTGCTCAGAACGAATTTGTTGTTATTAAAATTATATATATATATATATATATATATATATATATATATATATATATATATATATATATATATATATATATAACAGTTAATTAGCCTGCATAAGTAAGCGTTTAAAACACGTTTATGAACGATGTTGTCAATTGTCTGCCAGGACAGATGTAAACAGAAGTTTATATTAAAAGTCAGTCACAGCTGGCCTTGTGGGCTGGTGTCCTTGTACACTTCCGAAACGATGTAACATTTCAGTAGGCCTATTTGAAAATGTGAATTCTTACTCACTAGATCCTAAAGAGACTCTAAAGTCTACTTAATTCTATTCCATCTGTCACGAGATCCCCCGTTGCGCGTGCAGCAGAACTCTGTGAATGACGTTGCACGTGCGCCTTTCTCCCTCTTGCAGTGCCAAACGACTCCAACAGAATTAATATATAACGGTCTTCTGATAAATTTTGTATCAGGAATTACAACTGTGGCGACAAACCCTTCATAATGATCTCAGATACTGTGTTCTGTGTATTTCTGTCTGCACTTTCTGACATGTCACTGTATTTCATGCACAACTTCACATTTTATCATTAAAATAGCGCAAACAAACTAAAGCTCTGAACAAAACATGCGCGCGCACACACACACACACACACGCGCGCGCGCGTGCACAGGAAAGGACTGAAAGAAAAAGAAGAGTAAAAGGCCATTAGATGGTCGTTTCCTGGGACATGTTAAGTGAATAAGATGTGTTTGTGGCTGTAGCTTGGCACTGTGATTGTAAGTTCATGAAGTTGCACGATTTGGCACGCGCAGCCTATTTTTGTCAAATTTTGGCATTTTCGTTCGCGCCCCCTAATTAAAGAGGAATTATGTCAATAAGCTTCGTGGGGAAAATAGCCACATTCGCAATAAATGGGTATGGCTTAGTGTAAACTTATTCGAATCGTAGCCTATATATTTTCCCTTTAATATAGCTATGCAATGATAACATTAATGAAATTGATGCAACTTTTGCAATATTTAGACATCAATAAACATAAAATATATTCTCCTAAGATACATAAGATACATAGTTACGCGCTTTAAAACACACTGGACACTTCATAAAAAAGTTTGGAGCGGCAAACTTTGAAGTGTCCCATGCTAAGACAATTCCTCAAAAGAGAAAGAGAGAGAGATAGAATCTCTGTCCTCTGTTAACGGGGACACGCGCACAATGTCAGCGCGCATTAAGCGCATTCAGCTCGTGTCTTCTCGCCGGGTATGTGGCGCCGCAGCTGTGCGAACTTCACCCGCGTGCTCTGGGGGGACGAGAAACTCACAGCAGATGTTACTGCGTCTCCCACCAGTTTCACACGAAACAAAAAAAAGGAGAGGAGGGAGAGAAACGACAGCCTTTTTTGTCCTCTGTGGGGTCATTATTAACAGCTTAATTAATTTTAGATCCGCTCTGTGAATACCAGCTCAAACCACCAGCACGTACTGTAACACGAGATGAAGAAATGCGCTTTATAGATATGCAACACGATTTTATAAACAATACTTGAAAAAGATCAGAATAAAATGTAAAACTGAAAAAGAGTAAAACAGTAACATTGAAATAAAATATTAACTTATATATATATATATATATATATATATATATATATATATATATATGATCAAATGATCAAGTGATAGCTAAGCACTCACCTGTCCGTTCTTGCACAGGTCAGCCCACATGCTGGTTCCGTCACCTCCCCTCATCAGGACGTGGTAGATGAAGAAATACGTGCCCGGTACGCTGCAGATGAACTTGCCCGAAGTGCCATCATAGTTGTTGCCGAGGTTGGTGACCACGTCGTCGAACTTGAGGATCTCATAGCCCTCGTGCGGGTTCTTCAGTCCCGCGTAGAAAGCCACCCGTGGGTGCGTGTTGTACGTAACCGTGCTGATAGCTCCATCATTTCCCAGGCTCAGGACCCCGTTTCGGCCCCTGTCCTCCCGGTTCCCCGGGGGCCCCATCGGACCCGGGGGCCCTGGCTCCCCTGGTGGCCCCGGAGGTCCGGGTTTGCCTGGCCTGCCCGGCTTCCCCTGTGGCCCCTGGAGGAGCGTGGAGGGTGGAGGCATGTTGCTGTGGTCGGCCAGAGCCTCGGCCTCGGCCTGCACAGAAGAGCCGGTGCTGGTGATGCCTGTGGTGGTGCCCTTGTTCTGGTACGGGTCGCACACCATTCGACAGGTGCCCAGCATCTCGTAGTGGCTGTTGTCATTGCTCACGGAGCTGACCAGCACAGGGATGAGCACCACCAGCACCAGCACCAGCATGACCCCTACAGCTGCCGCCACCAGGGTCTTCCTGCCCAGGCTGAGGCGCGGGAGTGGCTGGGCAGCCAGTGTGGGTCTGCCGGGAGCCGAAATGGTGACTGCTGAAGTAGAGAAGACCGCAGAGAGAGTGAAAGAGACAGAGGGGTGCAGGGGGTCCCGGGGGTAAGGCGCCAAGCCCTAGGATCCCAAACGTGTAGAGGAGCGTGTAAGGGTGAAAGAGACCCGCATTCACACTCTCTCACTCTCTTTCCTAGCTCCGTGCACGCCTGGTTTGCTAAGCTGGCTCACTGGATCCGTTGGGCAGGCTGGAAAGAGCTCTCATACAGATCCCACATCCGCTCAATCTCACTCACACGCATACAACTCTCACACACGCACGCGCATACATGCGAACGCGCTCACACGCGCTCCCAAAAAGTCGATCCCATTGTCTAGTGGACAGAGTTGCACTAGGTAATGAAGAGAATGAGGGATGGCAGAGGCAGCAAAGAGGTAGAGAGGATGAAGTGAGCGAGTGTGCGCATGGGAGTGAAGGACAGAGCGTACGAGAGAGAGAGAAATGGAGAGAGAGACAGAGACAGAGAGAGAGAGAAGCAGATATAGAGGAGAGACAGGGTATGTTTGCAGAGGCGTTTTCTCAGACTGAGGGTTTTATACTGAGTAACCCCCCACCACCCCCACCCCCGCCACACGCACACACACACACACACACACACACACACACACCCATCCTCTCTTCTCCCTCTCTGTGTCACAGCGATACAGCCAGGGGAAAGGAAGTAACCGAGAGGAGATATTAAAGGATATATATAAAAAAAAACACTAGGAAAGATAAAATCTCATCATAAAAAGCTCACAGTAAACATTAAGATTTGATGTTTGACACAGGTTATTTATATTTGAAGATAAAAACACTGAAAACTGTCATTTTCAGAACTGAAAACATCCTCCTCAATCCAAAAAGACCACTTATCTACAAAAATGGCTCCATCTGTACTTCAACAGCTTTCTGATCTCAGACAATAAACATACCATTCACACATTTACACCACCATGGTGGTCTTTGCAATTGTTTTATATTTAGAATGATTTTTAGAACTATATCATTATTGTTACTATTGTCCTTGGTGTGAACAGGCCTTAAAAGTTAGGGGGGTGCAGAGTATGTCAGGCATATGGGCCCACCAGAATGGGGAGCCACAAATCACCAAATTTTGGAACTATATTGTTTATTTTTTGTATATCGTAAACAAAAACAAGTTTTAACTTTTAATAGTGCAGTAAAATTAAAAACTGTAAATTATAGAATGGCGTAAGTCACTTTAAAATACAGCATTAATGACGCAAAGAAGAACATAATGGATGGGAAGAGGCCCTTGTCGGGTGCCCCAAAGGTGAAAAAGTAGTTATTAAAAGGTGAAATTCTGTCTTGTTTCTGTTCATGGTGCCCCTGACTGGGGCATAAGCAGATTGTTTAAAAACGAATTCATACGAATTATCCACCAATTCGGCAAAATGTAAAGTAGTTACGAATTGTCATGAGATTGTGTTGGAAAAGGCTATCACACCTTGTGCTCTGCCTGGCTATGTGTAGCACCTGCTGCTCTGCAAATCCGATGATCCCAATGTTAACAAACTAGGGGTTTGTGCAGAACATTTCAGTATGGAATCACATTTATATATTTAATATATATAATATATATCTATTATATATAAATAATTATTTTATTAAAGAGAACATTATAATAATTTAACAAATACATACAAACTACTACTACTTCTACTATTAATAATAATAATAAATGTTATGACCCCTTTATTAGAAATATTAGCAAAATTTTTAATGTGTTAGCAATATTCTTTAATATTTTAAATATATGTTTAAAATATTCCTCTTATGAGTGAAAATACACACACAAACATGCTGTTATTGAACTGAGGCGCTACAATAATTATTTTAGATGGTATTAATATATAAGATCATTTAAGAAGACAATACACTTGCTATTCCTCTTTGTATTCGTTTTTGACTTAGAGTTTATGTCATAGAGTCTTATTATATTTCACTTACTTTTTTCCCCTGGCTGCCAATAAAGTTCCCTCTCCTCCTGCTCAGAAATGGTTTGTTATTGGCCTGTTGCGTTTTTGAGCATGGTGTCTATTGATCCGGTCCTTTGATTGAATTAAGGGTCCTGTGTGGAAAAAAATTCATCTCTATGGTTCATACTAGACAGCTGACATTTCTACCCAAAGCGCTGGTCACTAGAAGAACTGCAGGATTCTGGACGTGTCAGATGATCTTAAATTACAGCAGGAATGTGATGTGGGTAAAGATGAGGTTTTGTTTAGATTTCAAAGTGTGAAGTGACTTATCCAAAAGAAAGATCTGTGTGGGTACCATTGACTACTTCACTATTTGATCAGAATAAAATAATCTTTCAGACTATGAGAGTAAACAGCAAGAGAATGTGAGGTGCAATGAAAGATATAGTTGTCAATAGACAGAGAGAGCAACTGAAAGGCAAGAAAGGAAGACAGTGATGATCCTGTGTGCTCACTGGTAATATATGACCTGATTATGTTTTCATTGCCATTGATGGGTTCAGTAAAGGAAGTGTGATTGAAAAGAGAGAGGTGTGGTAACATTTATTGGTAAGGGACTGAAACCATTTACACCGGGCAGTTTCACCCAGTGATCTAATGATCTTTTCCAGGAATTCAGTGGACACATGAATACACACATTCATATACTCAACTGAATGTTTGAAAACCATTCTAACAAATGCTGCATGTGTGCTTAAAGGTGAAATGAGTTTTAAAAAAATATGAAGAAATACTTTACACTAATTTACACTAAGTGCAAATAGCTGCCTTGTTGGCAAATGCTATTTACACTAGCTCCACCCACCAATGTCAGTGGTTCAGCAGTAGTGAGTAAGGCTCGCAGACCTGGCTTTTAACGCGATCGACGTAGGTTTGAATCTGCCTTTTGCCGAGCTCACGTTTATTTTCAATAAAAATTAAATTAATGTTCTAAAAGTGGAAATAAACTGTGAACAAATGTTTAATAATATTTAAATATAATATTATAAATATAATATAATGTTATATTTATTGGGTAGCATTAGGTGAAGGTGTAGGGAGGGTTTTTATTCTCCCAATAAGGCAGCATCCATTTAATTATTTTAATAAATATAATCATTTACACTCTATGATATTATTGCATCCTATTAATGTACAAAAATACTGAGGTGCAAATAATATCTGCCAATATAAAGTATAGGTAGCATCTAATTACTATTTGCTCTTATTGCAAAGAACTGATACTTTTACATGGTGTAAATATAATCTATCGTTATTTTCACCTTGTGTAAATAGCATATCGCTAAGAAAATGCTGCTATTGACACTTAGTGTAAATAGCATCTAATTACTATTTACACTTAATGCAAATAGACGCTGCCTTCTTTTAAACCAGCCTGATAGAATATGGAGAAAATGTGGGGGTGGGGCTATCTGTTTGTCTGTCTGTTCAGGCAATGAAAGACAGGGTAAGTGTTCATGAAACCTTTTTGAAAACAATCATTATTTTTGCAATTCAGCTTTAATAAAACGTGTATGCTTATATCTGTTCACGTTCTATCCAGAAAGCAAAAGCAGATCTGATAAGGTTAAATATTTAAAGATATATTAAAAAGGTTAGTTCACCCAAAAATGAAAATTCTATCATTAATTACTCACTTCCTTCATCTTCGGAACACAAATTAAGATATTTTTGATAAAGAAATATATGAGAACTCGTCCATAGACAGCAATATAACCACCACTTTCAAGGTCCAGAAAGGTGCTTAAGACAGCATTAAAATAGTCAATGTGACTGCAGTGGTTCAACCTTAATTTTATGAAGTGACGAAAATAACTTTAGGCTACGTCCATACGAAGCCGGAGCTTACCCTAAACCAATTTTTTTTTTTTTCCTCGTCACAAAAAATATCTGCGCCCACATGAAACCACTGAAACGACTCAAAATGATGTAGTATACATGCCAGACCATTATGTGGCGCTGTAATTCTGCCACAGAGACACACTTAAACAGCGAATAAGACTTAAACATAAACCTTGCGCGCTGAATACAAACTGTAGTAAAACTTAGAAATAACACTTTATTTTGGCTCAGTAGCTTCTGCAGCACGAACGCAAGCATGTAGAGTCTGCTATTGCTGTTTTGTGGTGTTAGCGCCGTCTGACTAGGGTCGACACGTGGGATGATGACATCATCGTTTCATAAAATTTACAGATTGCCCCGTCCACACGAAAACGCAAAGACGGCATTTTCAAATTTATCCACTCTGGGACCCGGTTTCAAAAAATAGCGGTTTCACCTTTCGAAAATGCCGGATCCATGTGGACGAAACGCCTATCCGATAAAAAATTTGTGCGTATTCACAGAAACGCGTCTCTGTGTGGACAGGATCTCTTTTTTTCCCTGTCATTATCCTTATGCAGGTGATGCAGTAAGCACAGTAAAGGCTTCTGTGTTTACGTCCAAATGTCAGCTCAGTATTGACCAAAGCTGCATACCTGAGCAGCATGACGCATGTGTGTGATGCTAACACAGGAGCCGGCCAATAATGAGTTGGCCTTCTGACGTAGAACCTGGAAGCACTGGACGTAAACAATGTATGAGAATGACACAGAAGAGATGATATTGTTGCATAAAGTCGTTATTTTTGTTTTGGTCTACAAAAAGTATTCTCGTCGCTTTATAAAATTAAGGTTGAGCCACTGCAGTCACGTTGACTGTTTTAATGATGTCTTTAGTACCTTTCTGGACCTTGAAAGTGTTGATTATATTGCTGTCTATGGATGAGTCAGATACCTCTTGGATTTCATCAAAAATATCTTAATTTGTGTTCTGAAGATGAATGAAGGTCTTACACGTGTGGAACGACATGAGGGTGAGTAATTAATGACTGAATTTTCATTTTTGGGTGAACTAACCCTTTAAATACACTTCTGTTCAAAAGTTTGGGGTCGGTAAGATTTTTTGAAGGTATTCTCTTGGGCTCGCCAAGGCTGCATTTATTTGATCAAAAATACAATAAAACAGTTGTAAAATATTATTACAATTTAAAATAACTCTCTTTTTTATTCCTGTGATGGCAAAGCAGAATTTTCTGCAGCCATTACTACAGACTTCAGTGTCACATGATCCTAAAGAAATCTAATATGCTGATTTGGAGCTCAAAAAATATTTCTTATTATTATCCATGTTGAAAACTGCTACTTAATGTTTTGTTTAGGAAACCAAGATTCTTTGATGAACAAAAAGTTCAAAAGAACAGCATTTATCTGAAATCTTTTGCACAATTATAAATGTCCTTACTGTCAATTTTGATCAATTAAATGCATATTTGCTAAATAAATGTATTTTCTTTCACAAGAAAATCTTAATGAGCCCAAACTTTTATACACTAGTGTATATATATATATATATAAACATATCAAGTGATACAAAACCATAAGTGAACTACAGTCCTCTTAAAAAACTGATTTGTCTGACCAAGTCTTTTAGAACAAGACACTTGTAAGAAGTGATGAGTGTAAGAGCAAAGTCAGAAGGGATGGAGTGATGCATAGGACACAAGTGATGCATGTTTATTTAGCCTTTGATCTTTGTGCTGTTAGGAGCCCAGCGCTGTGAGAGAAAGAGAGCAAAAGGACTCATATCTCCACCTACTGAAGATTACGCATTAACCATCCGCACTAGAAAGGGTCTCAAATGGATTCTCTCGCATTCATGTTTGTCATGGCAACCAAATAAAGTGCACAAGACAAAAAGATTGGAGACTCTTAAGACCTAATGGAAAAACAAACTAACAAATAAATAAATAAATAAATAAGAAAAAGTACAAATGAACAAATGAATAGATCACTTTTAGTACTCATGGGACTATTTTGGGGGGAAAAGTATATGACAAGAAAGCAGAATAGTTAACATTATAAACAACACAGACAGTCCTAATGTCTTTGACTGCTTCCCTGCATCCTTCCTGACTGCTGCCTTATCAAAGAGCTCCTTTCAGAGCAATGCTGATGTACAGAGAATGGCCAGAGAGGGAGACCCAGACACAGTTTGGCTTTTGTCAGAGTTGATTTGAAGTCACAACTCACATTGATTGCTTATGCTAAATGTTGTGCTTAATAGACAAACGTTTATAGGCTGATAAACAGAAGAGAAGGTGAGATGCACAGGACAGAGCACAAATTAAACACATCAGTTAAGGTCAGTATATGAATCAGACATGAATAGGGTCTGTGAATAGTGTAATGGAGAAAAAAAAATCCTTTGGCACCTCCTGTATCTCACTTAATTACATTTCTAAAGGGGAATAAAATGCTTTCATTTTATAAATAAAAACATATTGCATTCAATCACAAATTCACTATAGAAATTGGTAGGTATTATTACCTTAACTTTGACAGGGTCCTATTTACCAAAGAAAATTGCAAGCATCAAGAAGGATGTGGCCATTGATGGGGTGTCTATATCTGAAACAGTTTGAGCATTTTCATATGTGTATTTTCTTGAATGTTTGGGTAGGGGCAATCCAAATGACAGCAAGAAGGACTGAATAAGAAAGACTTCCTTGACCCAAGCAGAATATATGGCAGCCGCCAATAAGCACAAACACTTTTTAGCCTGTCAAAGCAGGACAATTTTGCTCGAGCTGAAAGATTTTTACAGATTGAAAGACACTATTTGGAGGGCATGCTCTTTTAAAATAGAAAGCTAAATGTAAGACATTAGCACCTGCAGTGCCTCTATTCTCTCTCTGCGCAGATAGATAGATAGATAGATAGATAGATAGATAGATAGATAGATAGATAGATAGATAGATAGATAGATAGATAGATAGATAGATAGATAGATAGATAGATAGATAGATAGATAGATAGATAGATAGATAGATAGATAGATAGATAGATAGATAGATAGATAGATAGATAGATAGATAGATAGATAGATAGATAGATAGATAGATAGATAGATAGATAGATAGATAGATAGATAGATAGATAGATAGATAGATAGATAGATAGATAGATGGATAGACCAGTGTGGGTAATGCATCCACTCCAACTATTCATTCTCTTCTGCTCAATCCTCAGACACTTGCACAGAGCAAAACAAAGTGTGGTTATGAACAACAGTTTCTTGGAGTCCCTATAGTGAGTATATACAATACAGTTAAAAATTGATTCCTTGATTCTGATTGGTTGAGCCATGTTGAAAGCCATTGTAAAATTCCTGAAAACATACAGCTGACCGCATTACATAAGTATCGCTGCACCACTGAATGTTTGTGTTGCTGCATCTGTCTTAGCAACCACTCTTAGCAACGTAAACATGTTTGTTCTCTACTGATTTTGTTCACTGAATCACTGCATTATGTAGAAGAGTATTGTGAGAGAGATATCGAGTGACCGAGTCTTTTACCTGCATTCAGATTCAGCATTTTCCTTCAGATCAGTCCTATGTTCAAAAAAATCCATTTGAATGTCCGCTGCGATCCTGTCCTTTTAACATTTAAAGGTGCTAAAGAGTATGTTTTGTTTTATACATTTTGCAATATTACTTGAAACTGTCTTTACTAACTGATAAAAGACTATTTATTAGGTGCACTGAAAGGAATAATATTAATATACATCATCTGTGCACGAGGTAGGGCCTTAAAAACATCAGCCAATCGTTTACGCGATCATCGCGTAAATGATTGGCCCTCTGGCTTGTCAATCACTGCCATGACGTTCCTTGTGAGAGACGAGCGCGACTGCGCGCTCCAGTAACTTTCCACACTCTACAGGCGCCGCATGTGATGTTTTTGTCCGGAGACAGGAATAACATCTGCAGATTATGAGTTACCTGCGGTGAGTCCGACATAATGAATCCACTAACACGACACAGCGAATGCCGGTGGTAAACACTCGTGTTCCAATACTCGTGCACGAGTTTTGGGAGGCGTTCCCTCGAAAGGAGGGGGGTTGTTCTTACGCATTCGCTCATTTCAAAAACTCAGTAACAGTCTTTGGTTTCTCAGTCGACGAAAAGATCCTCTTTAGCACCTTTAATGGGTTTTCCTGTGCCCTGCTGACACTGACAGCGCTGGTCAATGCATTTCTCATTTCGTCTTGTTCCATGTTCACATCAAGTTTCAATGTAAAAGTCTTTAAGACTGAGTGACTCGCTCATAAAGACAATCTTTGCCGCCATCTAATGGTGTAATAAATGTAACTGTTCACGGTCAGGGACTATTTTTTCTGGCGGAAGGAAGGCTTTTATTGATTTTAATTCATGAAAGTTGCATTGATACATATTTTTTTGGCTTTAATATTTGTATTGTGTGGTAACCATTTTAAAAAAGCAATAAGTAACTTATCTATTTTAACATACTTTTCTATTTAAAATATACATAAAAATTTATTATATTCCTGTGTGTTACGACATGCTGGTAATTAAACACAACAATGGAGAATTAAACATGCATTCATGACATCTAGACTAGATTACTGTAAAGCATTACTATCTGGTTGTCCGGCATCCTCAATAAACAAGCCACAATTAGTCCAAAATGCAGCTGCTTGAGTTCTTACCAGGTCAAGAAAATATATTATATAACACTTATTTTATAAGTGATTATATAACACCAATTTTATCATCTCTACACTTACCTATAAAGTTCAGTATCAGTAATAAAGTATTGCTACTGACCTATAAGGCCCTAAATGGCTTAGCTCCTGTGTATTTAACTGATCTTCTATCACCCTACAATCCTTGACACACTTTAAGATCACAAAACTCTGTGCTTCTGGTTGTACCTATAGGATATCTTAGTCCACTAAAGGAGGGAGAGTGTTTTCACATTTGGCTCCTAAACTCTGGAACAGCCTTCTTGATAATGTTCGGGGCTCAGACTCACTCACCCAGTTTAAATCTAGATTAAAGACGCATCTCTTTTGCCAAACATTCACATAATGCATCTCATATCGTTGTGCTCCAACTATATCAGATCAAATGCACATGACTATCTTTGCTTAATGTTATGAATAGCAGCTACACTAATTGTTCTCCATTTGCTTTTCTGTTTTATCACGGGATGCCCACCCCAGGGTAACTAGAGAGTATGTCAGCTCCAGTTTGGATCCAGTCACTTATAAAGACATCAGATGCCTCAACACCTGTGAAAAGATGGTGCCAACCCCTGCGAGGACTTCAGATGACACAAACTCTAGATCAACATTCACCATTCCAAATTTTTCTATATATCCAAATCATTGTTAAACATGTATTCATTACTTCCATGAGCTCATTGTTTCTGCCTTAAATTAATACATTGTTAGCTAACTGTGTTCTGTATATGTACATTTCTGAAATTACATAATTTGGACACAGGCATCTCTGATAACAGATCACTCTAAATTGTGATGTTGACATGCATTTTCTGTAAAGCAGCTTTGAAACGACATGCATTGTGAAAAGCGCTATACAAATAAATTTGAATTGAATTGAATTTGAACATATCTTCTTTTATAATGAACACTCACTGGACATGCAGCATTAAAGGCACACTGAAGTGCCTTGAAGTGCCTTGAAACGCAGCGTTATTTGTGTGATTCTCCCCCAAACCAGTTCAGCAGAAACTCCGCCCCACAATTGACATTTCATTGGTCATGTCAATCACAGTACTGATTGCCAACACCAAACACTGATCCCTAAACCTACTTGCCACTCTAAATTTAACCAATTAAATTCGCTGCAAGGCGGGATTTCTGCTGAACTGGTTTGGGGGGGGGGGGTACGCGTTTTTCAATATGTTGATGTAAAAGTCAGAGCGGGAAATATTGTGCAGCTCCTCCTAGGGCTGGGGGATATATCGCATGCGATTGTCACGCGCATTTCGTCAGTAAAGCCGGTTCCCTGATTACCGCTAAATCGCCATCACCTGCTTTCAAATGGAGCGGCATTTAATAGCCAGAGCCGTAATTCACTGACAAGCTACGCAATATCGCGTTCATTATCGAAGCGATTCATCTGCGATATGAACGCGATATTGCGTGGCTTTTCAGTGATCTACGGCTCTGTCTATTAAATGGTGCTCCATTTGAAAGCAGGTGATGGCGATTTAGCGGTAATCAGGGAACCGGCTTTACTGACGAAATGCGCGTGACAATCGCATGCGATATATCGCCCAGCCCTAGCTCCTCCCCTTTTAGCGTTTTGTTTATATCACAGCTCAGCCAGAGCTGTTGAGCCGCATTTGACAGTTTATGACAACCACAGTTTAATAGATTCCCCTTTTAGATTTAATATGAAACTTACTAAAGCAAAATAGGTGAACATAATCATGCTGAGGATGTGTACTTTAAAAAGTGTGTAATTTATGTTAGTGCATGGCACTGGTGTTATTCTTCTACTTGTCTCCTCTTCTACTCTAATGCCAAGTCTGCCTAACCATTTTCCTCCTAATCTCCTGCATATTGCTTTAAATTATAGCATTCTGTGTAGAATTCAAATGGGTCCGATACGTTTTGTGGTTTGTGCTGGCTTGAGCACATGATACTCTGTGTGCTATTGTGTGACATTAATGTGAAACCAGACTTCTTTCTCCCTAATGAAAAGCATATTTACACTATATAGTGCATTATGTGCCATTTGCCATATGGAAAATAATAATTAACAAGTGATGGATTTCAGCTGCAGCATCAGCATCTATTTATAATATAGGAGGTGGGATGCTTTAGACACAAGAGAGCATTTGATTGGACAGAAGATCTGATGAGAAGCTGAAGTGCAGAGTGATGTCATCAAAATCTTTGATCCATATTGACTGAAGTGAGAGACTGTTAGTTTTGAATGCTTATATCTTCTAAATGCAAATTTTGTCATTGTTTTGGAGCACGGCTTATAGATAATCTTAAGGCTAGCATATGCATACTAAAAGTAAAAAAAACCTTACATTTTGATTTCATGGGGACTTTAATGCAAGGCAAAACACTGAGGAGAGCTAAGGGCTTAAATACACAATGAGAGGTAATGACACTAAAAGAACAACATATTAACCAATGAGGGATCAAACTGGCCCACACTAGGAAACTAGGTCAGCTTACAATAACAGGGAACGCAGGCAAACAGAAACAAAACACAATGAAACTAAACAGAACAGAACATACATGTTACACTGTAATTGCAAAGCTGAATTTCAGCATTATTATTCCAGTCTTCAGTGTCACATTCTTGACAACAGTCAAGATGGCATTCCAGGGACCAATTTACGACAGTACCCCTCTCTAACTGCTGGTGTGTAAGAAGATGTGCCACACCGTGATTGGATCTTTGGTGAATGAACATAAATAAATGTTCAGCAACATCAGATAAGATGTTAGGACAACTACCAGACACCTCTTCCAGAGCAGGAAGAGGGACCTTCTGCACCCACCAAAACCAAGAAGAGGACTTCTCATTGGATGACACATTGACTCTAACCACCAAACTCATTCCTAAGGTTTAGCCAAGGACTGCCATAAAAATTCCTTCAGGACCTCCTGGATGGAGCAGCAGTGACTGAAATAAAGAGAGGCCACAGAGATCTATCTAAATCCATTCATACCTATGTTTGGAGACCATAATTTGATCTAAACTGCGTCACATGCACTCCGTCTTCATGCAAAGCACAGTTTATGTTAATGGTTACTGACTGTTAAAACAGCAGGTCATGGGACAGACCTGTTAACAAATAAACAAATGCATGGACGATGATTTAACCATTTCATATCGTGTTTGGTGTCTATCTGTTCCCTACGATGCCTTTAATAATTTGAAAGAGGCTTGGTAAAGAAATAATGCATGGGTAAAATGTTAAAGACACTATTTTAACACTGTACTTTATGCTATGCAAATGAGTTCCACACCAGGGTGGGCAACACCGGGGCTGCTTCAGATAACAGTAGCCAATCACACTCCAGGATCGGCAAGGCGCCACATTTCAATCTCCTCCTCATCAGAAAGGGATAAATATGTCCCCCGGGTAGACACACCCTTGTTCTGCGTTTCCAGCTCCACGGGGGAGGAGACATTAACAGACACTCCACGTCCTCAGTTTCTGACCTGACGTGGAAAGAGACTACAAGACAGTTAAGGTGAAGCTTTCACGAGCAAAACCTTTTACATTGCTTCCAGCTGCACTCTAGCTGCAAAAAGGGCCCCAGCATTGAGGGACTTCATCTGACCCTTACGGCTCCCAGCGCAGCCCAGTCCGCAAAGGACCTCTGCATCGGCAGACATTGCCTGTACCACACGGCTCCTCAGCGACGCAGCCAGCCTGCAAAAGAACCTGTGAAGATTCATCTGACCCAGCTGCCCAGTCCATCCTAAAGGACCCTCTTGGCGCAACCAAAGTTCAGCATCCTCCAGCCCAGCGTGGCACGACTACTGGATTGCAACTCCATGCTCTCCCACTGCGCGCAGCCTGCATCATCAGTGGAAGACGTCTCTGCTACCGGACTGATCACCCGGCTGTGTGGAACGTAAATATAAACTTACCAAACCTCTTTTCTAGACACCTTGGCATTAGTTTATACATGCAGCATGTTTTTCTAACCTGTTTAGATAACAGTTAATTGAGGTCAGCTTGTTACAAATAATAGGGATATTATTTGTTGAATGATAAATAAGCAATTATTTATCACCATTTTACCAGAGCCATTAGGTGGCTTCCATAAGAAGCATTCCCATACGATTCTCTTCCATTCTACATTCAGTTAAACAGCATTGCATTTATCCATTCTGTGTTCACTTCATTTATTTGTTTCTTTGATTTAATTCAGTATTCTCCTTTGATTATTATTTTACTATCATTTAGAAGTGCATACTCATTATTTCATTGTTAATCGTTGTGGTATTTACTCTTGCATGTCTATTGTTAATACATTTCATTGATTTCATTATAACTGTGTCTTCCTTGTGTTGATGATCAAAGACTCTACTAGTTGACAGGACTCTCACAAATCCTTCAGATAAATCAGTTGACCAACTCCCTCCATTTTATATTAATTCTGAATTATTAAACAGCTTTTTTGGAGTGTTCTTAAATTGTTAAGATAGTATTCTTAACTGGTGCCCCGGATTACAAAAGGAGGAAGGGGTCATCTGATACACTCATAAGTGACATGTGATCAAAAATCACTATGTCACCGGTGAATGGAGCAAAAATCACTACAACATGATCCTTCAGAAATCATTCTAATATGATGATTTGCTGCTCAAGAATTGTTTCTTCTTATTAAATCGTAGGAACTCCAAAATAACAACATTTATTTTAAATATATCATGTAACATATAAGTCTATACTGTCACTTTTGATCAATTTAATGCATTCTTGTTGAAAAAGGTATTTGTTTCTTTTTGAAAAAAAAGTCTTACTGGCTCCAAATTTTTTAGTATATATTAGGGGTGCAACGGTTCTCTGTAAAAAAATAAATAAATAAAAAAATAAAATCGAACCGTACCGTTCTCCTCTTGCGGTTCAGCATGCACTTGCACCGCGGTCCATCTCGAATGACGACGCATCTATAGGCTAATATGGTTTGTTTAAAATAGCAATGTGGTAAACAGACAGACAGAGTTCTGTATATTTCAGTGGATGGATGCGCATTCTGGCTTCTAAAAACGTTACAACAACGATAATCAAAAAGTGTGGACAAAACAGTCACTCTTTGTAAACTTTGTTCAATGCGAGTGCCGTATGCTCTAATGTCCAGTCATTACACCGTCATCACCCGGTTCATAGCGCGCGAGCGCAGGTGAGACCTGAACAGCACACGTTGCTATCTGCGTTTAAACTAAACTCATTTAAGCCTTGCTAATTTAAACATTCAAGAGCAAGACGCGAAAGAGAACTCGCACGCGCTGTGAGAAGATTTGTGTGCGTTCATCCGAAGCGCGCACACGCTTATTTCAGTCAGCGCGCAAATACTGAGTTCTCTTTCAAGTCTTGCGCTTCAGCGGACAAATTCATACAAAAACTATGTCAACATGCCCGTCTTGGCGAGTATCCTAGCAAACATAGTCGGTTATGTCTTAAGTGAACGTATATTAATCGAGAAAGTCAACGCATGTGTAACAGTATATGTACTGGATTGTGCATGTCTTAAAGGGAAAAAAAAAACTATTCCTGCTGCCTGTGTTTTTAATGTTAAATCAAAAAACAAATGACAAAGAAATCACTCACTGCTCTTGACTGAATAGCTTTTGTAACTAAATAATGATTAATATTTATTTTATACAGTAAAGATAATATGCAGTGTTATTTTATATTTGATTACTTTATCCATTTTCTGTACCTGAAAACTACTGTTAGATACCTGAAAAACCTGAAAAGCACAGTTTATTTTATTTGAATATTTGCTCTATTGTATTTATTTGTGATGTTGCTTGTAGTTTGATTATTTGTTCTTATTTTCTTTATATATCTTTACATAAAACATAGCACATACCGAACCGTACCGTGACCCTAAAACCATGATACGAACTGAACCGTGAGCAATTTGAACCGCTGCACCCCTAGTTTAAATACAGACACACACACCTAATTAGACATATACATCCACTATAAAATGAGCATGAACCACATCCAAAATGGACTCATGCACTATATTCTAAAACATTTGAAGCCATACAATAGCTTGAGAGTTTATAAGGGTGATGTCTGGTTTGTCAATGAATTATTTTGAGTTAAATCTTTTCAATAAATTGGTTAGTCCAGAATATTTTTCAAAACGTTTACCTTTAGAAGGAAAGTCTGCGTGTTTGGAACGATATAATGACTAATTTCTGGGTGAACTATAGTCTCAAAAATGCCAGCAAGTTTGACACATGTGACACATTTTCCCTGAATTCTACAAATCACTATGATTCTCCAACGATGTTTTCTGTCCTCCATTTTCCATTTATTCTTTCTTTGTCCACAACTGTCCTCAACAGACACCATATCCATGCAATACACTGTTGCTGCTGCTGCTGAATCTTTGAATTTATTCATTACACCTCTGCATCTTTTAAAAGCCACATTGATTGTAAAGCTGGACTTTATCTGAGAGGAGGTCAAGGTTCTGTTTTTCACATAAGGGTGACACCAATTATATTTTATTACACACATTCGTTACTTTTAAAGGCTGCACGGTGTGCATACTCACAGTGGTTTCATCAGAAAGGTTTATTCAAAGAGAGCATGCTGTTTTCATCTTTTTCTTCCTTTGCCCCCCCCCCCCCACAAAAACAAAACAAAAACAAAAACCAACAAACACCAAGGCCACAGACAACAGTGTCTCTGTAAGCATTAATGAGTCTTTGGCTAGTGCCAAGAGAAAGAATAAATAAAAGTGACATTGCCATCCCTTTGTCCATCAATTTTTTTTCTCCTTCTTAGCGAAGCCATCCCTCCCACCCACCCCGACGCTCCGCAGACCTGCTGGCGAGGGAATGTGGAGCTGTCACTGGGTTCTTCTTGTGTGTCATCCCTCTGGTTACACTTGCCTAAAGGGCAGTGGTGGATAGTGACAGTGCTGCTAGTCATGATTATGGCCGCTCTCCCTAGACTTAGTGTTCATTTGTACAGGTTTTTTCCATTTTACACAAACTAAAATGCCATTGCCAACAAAAATAACGTTTTAGGTGGTGATAATGCAAAATAATGTCAATTTGTAAGACTGAATTGCACATTTATAAAAGTATATAAATATTTATTAAATATGAAATTATTAGAGACTACCTAAAATGGATTATATGTGTGTGTGTGTGTGGTCCTGATAAATTCCATGTTAAGGGGACCAAATGTTCACACAAGGATAGTAATACCAGTAATTTTTTGGTCCCAATGTGGAAAACAGATTTAACCATACTAAATTATGTCGTGTTTTTTTATATATATATATAAATGTGCAGAAACTTTTCTGTTATGGGTAGGTTTAAGGCTAGGGTTAGGGTTATGGGATAGAATATACAGTTTGTACTGTATAAAAATCATTTTGTCTATGAAATGTCCCAATAAATCATGGAAATATTTATTTGTGTGTGTGTGTGTTCTTGTATACATGGTTTATGAGGACACAAATGTGTATAATGACAGGGGTATTACAATGTAAACATGGTTTATGAGGACACTTCCGTGTCCTCGTAAACCAAAGGGCTTAAGAAACATACTAAACGGTGTTTTTTTGAAATTCAGAAATTCTGAAGACATTCTTCATTGTATTTGCCAATGTAAGTTCCAATATTACATTTGTCATATATAACAAATGTAATATTACTACAACTTACATTTGCATATGAAATTCTCTATATAACTGCCAAATCTAAACTAAAGTGCAGTGAACCTTAATATTATTTAACAAGACGAATAAAAACCAAGTTGTCAGCTTGAGCAATGACAAAATGGCGTGCCCAAAATGACAAACATTAGAATAAAAGCACATATGAAATAACATATTTGACAAGTCTTTTGTTGAACAGACTTCAAGGAGGACATGGAAGTTAAAGTCTCAGAATTCCTCCGTTACTTATTACAGTCAATGTCAACCAATTCAGAGAAAGAAAAAAAATCCATTGAGGATCTTTATGGACTGAAAGGGACGCAATTGAATGAACTGTCTTTGAATAGTCAGTCTCTAAAGTTCAGAGATATGAGAACAGTTTTCTCTATTGCCCACTTCTTTTCATGTTAGAGACTCCACCCCTCTGCAGTGTGGAGACAGCTGTCAAAATAGATCTTTAAAGAAATAAATTAATAAATGAAAACTTCTGTGAGTATCTTTTTCTATTCCTCTCTTCTTTTATCTGACCCTGGGGAGGAATTGCAGGACGGTTCCTGTCATCCGGGTGTGGGGAAACAGAGGCTGTCAGACTTCAGGCAGGATCCCAGCTGGTGTGCACTATGCTTGGCCTGGCCCTCACGGAGGGGATACTCTGGAAGAATCCCTTCTCTCCAGGGAGGGGTGTGAGGTGCACAGACCCAGAGGGAGAGCAGGGAGAGTAGGCGTAGGCGTTCTTGAAGCAAAATCAGCCACACATTCAGACAGGATCGGGTTGACCTAAACTCCTCTCTGTCTTGCCAAAAGCTTCATCATTCCATCAGATGTGACATAAAATTAAGCCCAAGGTCTGTTTCACACATACCATGTCTGTAGCACGTGAGCAAGTTTGCCTTGTGCTTTCACACTGCTGGTGTTTTCAACACTTCAACTCTAGACATAATTTAAAGTAATTTCTAGGTTACCACATTGAATTCTTCTTTTAATAATGGTCATAAATAAAAAAATTAAAAAAATTACTTTTCAAAATTCTTTGTGGGAAAACCTGTCATAAACAATGCATGTTAAATAATCAAATGGCTTTTTAATATTACAATGTAAGTAATTCCTTACCTGTTAAATTTACACTTTTCAAATCCATGTCATGTGTTTCTAGTTACACAACAGTCAGTTCTGGCCTAAGAGTGTTGATATCAAAGAGCACTGGAACTATTCAGCGCTTGATTCAGGGGCCATTCACACAGAACGTGTTTTTTCATTTGTGTGTTCCAGACAGACTGCAAGTTTGTGCATTAGTGATGGGGATTTCATCTGTAAATTACATCAGAAATGTGTTTCTGTGCTGAAAAGCGCGAGACATGGCATAGTGCAATAAAAAAAAATAAAAAATACAAGGGCTAGTGACTTCAGAATGCCGCACCATGTCTGAGATGCTGTAAAAGATGCAAGATGTGAGCATAGTGGTCAAACATGTCCGTCTAGCCTAGCCCATGTTTACATAGACAAACAATAGGCAGAGCAAAAATATGTTCTGTGTGAACGGCCCCTTATGCTCGTTCATTAAAGGGGACCTATTATGCCCTATTTAACAAGATGTAAAATTAGTCTCTGATGTTCCCAGAGTGTGTATGTGAAGTTTTAGCTCAAAATACCCCACAGATAATTTTTTATAGCATGTTAAAATTGCTACTTTAGTGGTTGAGCAAAAACGAGCCGTTTTAGTGCGGTCCCTTTAAATGCAAATAAGCTGCCTAAGATGGGCGGAGCTTCACGAGCTGATTCTCCGGTGACAGGAATCAGTTAGAAACTGCGAATATATGCTGCATGGAAATAGAACAGGTATAGTTTAGTTAAATTACGGTTCTAACTTTATATTGCCTTGTTTTTAATCTGCTATATTAGCACAGGCCTGTTGAACAGTTCGAATGATGGCCAAAACTTTACAGATGAGTTTTATGACGTTTATTCTACTTCACACAAAAGATGAAGCGTCTGTTTTCACTCTAGAAAATCACTGTAATGCTGCGTTCACACCGAACGCTGCAAGTGTGCATTAAATATTATCGCATAGAACGCGTCTAGTCTGGACCCTTGAACATTTTGAAGTCAGACACGTACAAATTCGCTCAATTACGCGCGTCTAAACAAAGTCGTGTTCAGACTACCAGTAATTCGCGTCATGGGATAAAGGGGCTATCATGCTCTTTCTGCACAGATGCCTCTGAATAAACACATTAATACTCGTCAACGTTGGAAACCTGTAGCGGCAATTTAACTCGGTTATGCCGGCCGACCTTCATTGCTAGCTAGTAAGGTGGGCTAGTATCAACGGCTTGAAAATCATGCAAAAAGTTGATTACAACTAACCAGATTGTCCGATTTCTTCGCTTATTCTCTTCCAGGCAAGGTCCTTTTTATTCCTGTCTCGATAAAAATATAATGACACATCATAGAGCTCAGGGTGGCCACACACAGCGACATCTTTGTTCTGGTCTCCACCACTGATCACATCATAAACACGTTACTACCAATTTCGGCAGAGTCCCTGATTGGTTAACGCATTTTCCGCGAATTTACGCCAAAGTTCAGATTTTTCAACTCGGGCGTTTGGGCGTCAGACGCTCAATTCGCGCGTCAACGGCCGATTCGCGCCGCAGGACACCTAGACACATGTTTACATTGACTTAACATGTAAATCAGACGCCTCAGATGCCCCAGACGCGTTCGGTGTGAACTTGGGAGACGTTCTCGTCAGTGCAGCAATGGCGGACTCGCTGTGAACGCGCTCAGGGCGGTGCTATGTTCAAACTTCAGTGTCAGTCAACACTGTGGGCGGAGCCTGTGGCTTTTGTGACGTCACACTGCCAGGGATCTGGAAACGGCTTGTTCTGAGACACTGCTTATGATTTATGGGGATTAAAAAAAAAGGAGTGGGTGGATTTTTATCACTATAGGGTGGTTGTGTACACACACTGCCAACACACATTTATGTCCAAACACCAGGCAAAAGTGAATTTTGCATAATAGGTCCCCTTTAAGACCACTTGTTCAAACACACTGATTCGTTCAAAAAGAATCAAGTGACTGTCTTCATGCATTAGTTATTGTATAATTCATCCATTTGTTCAGAAACACTAGTTTGCTTGCTTCAGAGGAATCCATTTGTACTGAATATTTGTAATCAGGGCTTGACATTAACATCTGCCAACCCGCCAAATGCGGGTGGATTTCAGCAGCGTGTAACGCAGTCACTCCTACTAGCCACTTTGGCGGGTTGAATTAATATAATATATACAATTTTCAACTGTAGTTTTTAAAAAAAGGCATCTGAAATAATAAACTAAATGTAATGTAGTGTTGTCAAAAATAGATTTCTCGATAGACACAGTTTCTGGTACTCATACACGATACCAGCTGCTCTTTCTTGCTATTTCATCTCTCCAACAGTGAGTTATCACACAGATGAATATTGTTGGTGTTACATGCAGGGCTTGAATTTCGGCGTGGGATTGCGCGTATTGCGCATAATTTTACTCATTCCCACAGATTCCCACTCATTGCCCAAAGTGCGCACACATAAAGCTGCCTCTCAGTACTAAATTGAGTTATTTTTCACCGCTTATTACACTAAAACAGTCCAATACACACAAAATAATGTCAAAATGCCGGTCTTGGCGAGTATTCATGCAAACACAGTCAGTTATGTTCTGTAGTGAATGTAGACAGTAAACGCATGTGTAACAGTATAATGGATCCATGCGATGAATGCGCCAGGTCTTAAAGTGACAGCAGCCTAATAAACCTGCAAATTATGAGAAAATATATAAAAAATATCTATATGGCAGTTTTTCCCCATGGATGAGATGTCAAAATTGTGAAAATTATGAGTGGCTAGTAACTTTGGAAAACCACTAGCCATTGTGACTGGTGAGCAAAAAAGTTAATGTCAAGCCTGGTTTGTAATATACAAAATAACAGAATTCAGGCATTGCCTCAGAGCAGCAGTAATAACATTAAGGTGTGTGGTACATTGTTGGTAATAACATTAAGGTGTGTGGTACCTGTGATTTTGATACACTTGAAAGAAAAAAAAAAACACTTCCAATATAAACAATGGCTGCAAACCATCAAGATGCCTCCACTCCAGAGAAGTGAAAGACTCGTCTTATGAAAAAGTGGAAAGCATTATTTTCCCCGAAAAAGTAATGATGTAGAGCAATGACTTTTTTTAGCTAATTAGCTAATTATTTCTATGAGGGATTCAATATTGTAATGCAGTGCTTTCAAAAGTAACATTCCCCACACTGTTCAGTTAGCAAACACTTTTCCAAAGCGACTGAATATAGCCGAAACCTGGAAGAAAAACAAGACTGACAACATAGTCATAACAGTGCTCTGGTCTGTATGCTAGAAGAGCACATTAGCATCCAACTGGTTTCATTTAACATATATAATAGAAACAGCACCACCCTGACGCTACTATAGTCAACACTATTAAGCCATTTCACTAAGCAGCTTTTCCATCAATAAAGTCTATATTTGAGCTTTAGAGATGGGAATTTTGAGCCTTTGAGTCTTTTCTGCACAAACCATCTACAGTCTATCAGACATATTTAATGTGCTGCTCAGCATGCCCAGATCCCTTTTAACAGGTATTTCTGCACTACTATGGCCTCTGATAACCGTGCATGCATTAATATGTATGTATTCAAATGATAGCTACAATGCCTTGTGGTAATGTCAGTAGTGAAATGTTTGTGGAGTTGTATAATAGCATTTCCAAGACTGTTTCACACATGGGAGAAAACAGACATTATATTATTGTGCAATATTAGTTGTGTATTTGTTCTGGCCCTCAGGACAGAGACAAGGGAAGACCTCTCCACAACAGAGACGCGCAGAAACCGGGAACGAGCTAAAACACGCATTTATCCAAATGCAGATACAAAGTATGCATGATAAATTACAAATTGAAAGACAGAAAGAAAGAAAGAAAGAAAGAAAGAAAGAAAGAAAGAAAGAAAGAAAGAAAGAAAGAAAGAAAGAAAGAAAGAAAGAAAGACAGACAGACAGACAGACAGACAGACAGACAGACAGACAGACAGACAGACAGACAGACAGACAGACAGAAAGAAAGAAAGACAAGCAAATCATGAGAACCATCGAAGGTAAGGGCAAAAATCACAGCTTGATAAGGCAGCAAGCGCTGCAAGTCTGAATTTGCCTGAGAGCATTCTCTCCTCTACGCATGTATCATCTTGAAGTCTTCTAAGAAGCGGCTCCCCTGCCATGAGGTTTCAGCGGTGTGTCATTCCAAGTGAGACTCTGCGCTGCATCTCATATGCAGGCATTTTGGGGACTGCCCTTTTCAGCACTATGGACACACAGTCTTACTCCTTCTCTTTCTTGCTATTACTATTTCGCTCCTGGGCATTGCTCCATCCGTTTACATATTAATGAGAAGCGAACAGCTATTTTCTTTTAATCATGAGGAGAGCGAGACATCCAATGGAAGTGAACAGGACAGCTGTGGGTATTTTGGGGAGGGTCAGAGGAGGCTGACTTTTTCTTCCTCTAGCAGCCAATCAGTGATAAAATGAGATTATTAACATGCTCCGTATTCAGGTTGGGGGCGGCCTTTGGTCAACTGGAGCAGCACTGAATAAATGTTTGAGTGTATTATAATAACTGCTGTATAGCTATGATGGCATGCAGGGAATATGAGGTTTTAGACCAGCCTAGACTCACAACTAGGGGTGGGAATCGTAAAGAATTTAATGATTCCGGTTCTGGGTTGAGTACTTTGGAAGAATAAATATTTGGGGGGAAAAGAAATACACTTCCATTGCCAAATTTCAATTTTAAATCAATTGAAAAACTATAGAATATATTCAGCATGTTCAGCATCCCTGTGACCCTACAGAGGATAAGCGGTTTGGAGATACATGGATGGATGGATACATTGAAACTGATGAGATAATGATTGTGGCAAGAGGTGTGATTACCATAAAATCAATTTTTTTTTTTTTATTGAATACTGCAGTATTTAGAGTAAATTATTTATCTGTGGGAATTATCTTATCTTTTCTTTTTTTTATTCATTTGCCCTGTAATTTTTAATCAAAATAATATCCCCTTCCTGTGTATACTGGAGTGAGGGTGGGACAACCTGTCACTCATATAAGATCACGGCAAAAGCGAACCCCCAAAGATCCAATCAATTCATGTTTTTGATTCACTAAAAAGAACCTGTTCATAAGAGCCATCACTTCAGAAATGGTCATGCTGTATGTTTCTGATTCACAAAAAAAAAAACAGCTCATAAGTCATTTGGATAACACATGCTGTAGATTCAATAGCCGTGTTTTAGTAGCCTACCATATTCTACTGTATCGGTTGAAGAATGCGCATGCAAGAAGCATATGTCTTTAGGCCTGGTTTGCAGTCTGGAGGAGACGACACATGCCGAAAATCCACCAGTTTGCAGATTTTTGGCCAGTCAGAGTTGTCAGATTTTATTGAAAATCCCATAGTGTAATGATGGGCACAGACTTTGAATTTTAATCTTCAGACTGATTTCGCCCAGTTGGAGAAAATCAAAAATGTTATTTTGAGCCAATTTTAGCACACACATTGTTTTCATACATGTATGTCTTGTGTCTCCTATAGTAATGAGGCACATGTCCAGATTCAGATTCATTCTTTATTGTCCTCGTTAGAGGAAATTTGTTTTCACAGACCAACAACATTCAACTAACACAATATACACATATTACACCGAATAAACATAAATAGACATTTAAAAAAAGAAAAAGAAAAAAAAATCTTTATACATTCAGTGAATTCAGTGCTCTTTTAGCTGCGAGTACAAAACTTTTCCCTAGGTGTGATTTTTTTATGGGGTAGCTGTCTGTACCTACGGCCTGATGGGAGAAGAATGAAACATGAGTTGAGAGGGTGGCTGGGATTTTGTATTATGATGTTTGCTCTACGAATGGTAGCAGTGTCAATAAGAACTGACAAGTTGGAAATGGGAGACCAATTATTTTTGAGGAAGTGTTAGTAATTTTAAGGAGCTTATTTCTGTTGGTGAGAGAAAGCATAGTGAAATAGCAGGTGGCACAATACAGAAGGATGGGTTCGAAAATACTTCTGTTACAAAAGAAGCAAGAGATGTGGTTTAACTGAGAGAGTCCTAAGTTTGCGTATGATAAATAGTCTTTGCTGGCAGCATCTATGAATGTCTGCGTTGTGATGGTCAAAACTCAATTTGTTATCCAAAATAATGCCAAGATATCTAAAACTCCTGACAATTCCTGACCATTGATGGAGATAGGGCAGTGAGGGGTGGAGAGTTTTTGTCGTGTATCAAGGATAAGTTTCTTTGTTTTGGTGACGGTGAGGAGGAGATGACTGTTTGTACACCACTGGGTAAAATAGGTGACAGATTGATGATATGCATCAGCTGATTCTGTGCCAGTGAGAAGGGCGAGTATGGATGTGTCATCCGAATATTTGAAGTATTTTGTGATGGGGGAGGGGCTACGGATGTCTTTAGTACAATGTGTATAGAAAGGGGCTGAGGATGCAGCCTTGAGGGGCTCCACTGTTGACAGTGATGGTGGTTGATGTTATGCTACCCACCCTTACTGCCTGTAGTCTGTCACTTAGGAAATTATAAATCCAACGAATGAAGGGAGGTGGTACGTGGAGATGGTTAAGTTTAGTTATCATGATATGGCATTGAATGGTAATGAATGCAGAGCTGTAGTCTATAAAAAGAATCTTTGCATAATAGCCAGGGGAGTCCAGGGTGTCAAACCTGGCAAAAAAAAAAAAAAAAATTCAGGTTTTTGGTAAACGAGTTGAGATCAGTTGATGCTGGCTTTTGAAGTGGTTGCAGTGAGTGTTTTCACTTTCTGAAAGGCCTGTCTGGTGTTCATGCTACTAAAATCCTGTTCCAATTTGTCCCTATATGCAAGTTTTGCCTTTTTGATTTCATTTTTTACAGAGTGATTAATGTCTCTCAGTGATAACCAGTCTTTGTGATTAAATGCTTGTTGTTTCTCCTTTGAGTTTGAGTTTTATTTGGTGGGTCATCCATGGTCTGGAGTTTTAACTGGAATGGTAGTTGTCATACAAAACTTAATATAATCAGTTATTGTCTCCGTTTCTATATCCAGGTCGCCATCAAAAATGCTCCAGTCTGTGCATGCAAATGACCCCTGGAGTTGTGCAGTTGCATCCTCTGACCACTGGGCGATGCTGTACTTGGCTGGTTTTTCCCTTTCAGCAATTTCCTAGATTGCGGAAGCAAGAAGACGATGTTGTGGTCCGCGGAGCCTAGTGGGGGCTGCATGTGAGCAGTATATGCATTGCTTATGTTCCCATAGTCCAAATCCAACACCTTCTCTTTCCTTGTGGGGGAATCCACATACTGTTTAAAGGATGGGAGGACACTGTCCAGCCTGCAACTATTAAAATCCCCCATAATAAACACCAGAGCGTCAGGGTATTTATTCAACATAGCATGCACATTCTGGGCTACTAGCTCAGCCGCCGGGTTGGTGTTAACGCCAGGTGGAATATAAACACAGCTGATAACCAGTGAGGGAGATAGTATGGGCGAAGCGAGAGAGTCTGCATGAGTTTGTTGTCTTCATAACGACTTTGGAAGTCTGGTAGAGTCTGATCCTCAGTTGTGTAGTGTATAATGCCTAGTTTTTTTCTAATTATTTACAAAATCTGCAAGTGTATTAAGATTTTAAAAGTAATGTAGTGTACTCAAGCCTAGTGTACAAAACATTCAGTGTCATTCAGTTTCTGAAAAAGGTAAATTATCAGCCTTGTAAAAATGAAACAGTATGCCTATTCTCTGTGTGAGATACTTGTAATATATAATAGCCTATAATGAGAGTACATTGAGTCTACTTTGCAAACAAATGCCTAGTTGTACTTTGTGAGCCTTACAATACAGCAGATTCACAAACACAAAAATCGATGCTATCAGCAGCCTTGAGCTGAGTCTTTATCTCTTTGGCTGATTCGAGACACTGGCAGCAAATCCACATGCTTACAACAACAGCTAACTTTATTTAATTTAATTGCTTTGCCTTGGATTTTTCATTGTTAACAGCTTTCAACTTTTTTCTCACATTAGATCCAGCTACAGACACTCGCTCTCATGTGAGGTGCAGACTCGCACATGAAGCACGAGGGTTGAAGTGGTAAGCCATTGATTGTAAATGTGACATGGCTTTCAGTGAATCAGGATGATGTTAGATAGAGAAAGCAGATAGAGAGAAAAGCACAGAAGACTTGAGTTTTGTCTTCATTTGCTAGAAACAACAATGAAAAAACAGCGTGCTGCAAGTCATGCTGATGAGTAGTTTCAAAGTCCCCAGATTGATGCTGCATGAAGTGATTAATCTGCTAAACTCTGAAATTGCATTAATAATTATTTCACACTTCTGTTGAAGACGCTTTATCTGCAAAATTACAGTCAATCAAATGGTTTGAAATTTGTTTTTGGAAAATGAGGAATAAATAGGGAATAAATTTCATTTGCTCTTGATGACAGTAAACAAAGGACGCAGAGAGAGTCATTAGGGATTTATATTTGATCTCTCATCTCATTTATTAGTAAAGCTGTTTAATCCTAGTACTGCACAGAGAGGAAGGAAAATGTAAACATTTAATATTTTCTCAGTTTTGAAACGAAAGAATAAGGAAATAATAATATATATATATATATATATATATATATATATATATATATATATATATATATATATATATATATGTTATTTTCAAACACTATTACAGAAAGTATTGAATCATCATCTGAAGAAAGAAAAAAGGGAAAAAATTTATTTGAAAATACCTAAAGATATTACATTTAAAACCATAATTTCAAAGTGTTTTATCTGACTTAAAGGATTAGTCCACTTTTAAATACACTTTTCCTGATAAATTTACCTTACCTTGAACGTACTTTCCGCTTCCGCATTCTTCATAACGCTTACGCTGAATGTCCTACGCCTTCCCTATTCTACTTACGGAACGAACGCACCAGTTTCGTTTTTTTTCCGTAACTTGAATAGGGAAGGCGTAGGACATTCAGCGTAAGCGTTATGAAGAATGCGGAAGCGGAAAGTACGTTCAAGGCGATATTTTGCAAGCATAAATGGTTGTATTTTTTTTTTAAATGATCGATCGATTCGCTAGATAAGACCCTTATTCCTCGTCTGGTATCGTTTAAAGCCCTTGAAGCTGCACTGAAACTGTAATTTTGACCTTCAATCTGTTTGGAGGCCATTGAAATCCACTGTAAGGAGAAAAATCCTGGAATGTTTTCCTCAAAACACTTCATTTCTCTTCGACTGACGAAAGAAAGACATGAACATCTTGGATGACATGGGGGTGAGTAAATTTATCAGGAAAAGTGTATTTAAAAGTGGACTAATCCTTTAAAGGTGCAGTGTGTACATTTTAGCGGCATCTAGCGGTGAGGTTGTGAACTGCATCCAACACCAGCTCACCCCTCCCTTTCGAAGCAATATAGAGAAGCTATGGTGGCTGTCTGGCCGACACAATTCAAAGATGTCATTGTCTGAGACAGCAGAGAGTACTTTAGCCAGTCAAGCAATGAAATTTCTTCTTACTTATAACAAAGAACGGTCTCTGCTTCTAATAAACCTGACGACTACTACTACTATTACTTCGCTGTGCATATTCAACATAGTGATGATGCAAGCTGCCTCTTAAAACACGACATAGTGACTAAACACGCTCTATAGAGTGTTTGTCCGTTTAGGGCTGCTGTGGAAACATGCCGGCACAAAATGACGACTTAACATGTAAGGGGACCCGCGGTGTATGTAGATAGAAATGACTCATTCTAAGGTAATGGGGGTGTGACGAGACGGGTATCTCACGAGACGAGACGAGACTCGAGATTGAGTTCACGAGATGAGACGAGACAAGATTTTTACACACTATTTTTAAGAAATTCTCAATGGCGAAATACATGGCTAGAAAAAATATTCTGCAGGTGTATCTGAAATGTTTTAACTAATCATCTTATAATGAATGTCATTTCAGTTCTACTTTCTGAGTATGAATTATCATATGCAGTAAAAGACAACAATACTCAAGTATTGTAAAAGGTTTTGCCACTAACTCAACTGACTGACTTCTCTTCTGTATGATTTCAGTCTCTTCAAACCTTGTTGTACATGATTTATGAGATTCTACAACTTTTGACCTCCCAACTGAACTCCTTTCCACAAACTGATCATAGAAATAAAAACAGTATAAATAAAAATGTTAACACTTTACAATAAGGTCTCATTTATTAACATTAATGTATTAACCAACAATCAACTAACAATGAGCAATATCTATAACACAGTATTTATTAATATTTGTTTATGTTAGTTAATAAAAATAGTCATTCATTGTTAGTTCATGATAGTTCACAGTGCATTAACTAAAGTTAACAAATGAAACCTTATTGTTTGTGCTTAATAAGATTAAGAGAAAACTGTTATTCATTTTTATGGTAACACTTTGCAAGTTGAAACCATAATCGCACCCTCTCAATATTCAAAGTGCAAATAAGACCAACTTTTTCTTTGATACAGAGCTAAGAGATGGTTACAACTACACTGCCCAGCCTAAAATAGCTTTCATATTGAGAGATATTTGCATTCATCAGGGAGCCGCTTTCGGGGTATTGAAATCGCGTTTGAATGCGCGCAGGCGTTTACTTTCACTTTCAGCGATAGCGCGTAACTCTGTAAATATGGAGCGGTGGTGACCGTTATCCAACTGAATTAAATGTTTTTTTTATTTAAACACAAAGCAAAAGGACAGTGGAGGCGTAATGTAAACTTAGCGGTGGCATATTCTTTCCTAATCATCCTAACACTCTGTCATGGCAACATCACGAGACTACTTTTCACCTCGACGAGAAATCTCGTCACACTTTAGTCTCGCGAGATCTCGTGACACGAGATCTCGTCACACCCCTATAAGGTAATAAAAACATAATGGTTCATAAGGTCTTTATGCGCCACTGAAAACATAGTTATGTATATTGCATTTCTGTCAATAGATCCTCCCAAATTTTACACATTGCACCTTTAAGTTTTGAATTGTCAACTTCATGGGATGATTCAATACAGTACATTCAGAGTCTGCATCAAAAATGTTATCAATAACATTATGATTATATTTCATTTTTTGTTTTCAATGACATCTCTAAATTTCTGCACACTAAGCATTTATTGAAATATTAAAAAACAGAAAATGAATTTTGACTAAAGAAAGGATTGTGGTCTTGGCAGAGGAGCAAACATAAGACAAAAGCCTCAGCTGCTCAGTCTATTCATTATGCGAGAAAAGTGCACACAGAACTATATTTTATGCTAAGAAGTACTGTTGGTAATGCTGAGTTAATATTATTCAGCTTTAAATACAGACAATGCTTGAGAAATTGCCAACACCTTCCTTAGAGGAAAACTTGGAAGCAGGATGCTCCAGTGTTGCAGAAAACCTTACACTAGTCATGCCAAAAAAACTGTCCAGACACTAAAGTTGAAGTTGACTGAAAGAATATATCACCTACTTCAGTTTTGACGTCTCTGACCAATTGATTTTTGGCCTTTGCTTTATAGATGCATGCTTTGTTTATATTTTATGGAAGGTATTATTACCTGTACTACTGACCTCAGATCATTTCCTCTTATATGTGGCTTGGTTCAAACCTCATGTCGCATTTAAATTCACAACAGCCTCTCTGGGGGCTCTAGGGTGTGTGGGGTTTGTTACTGTATTTATTCAGTGTAATTTATCTGTCTCTTACCTGTTCTTGTGTGTGAGTGTATGTGTGCGTGTTTGTCCACAGAGGCAGGACAGCTCTCCTCTCCCACACAGCAGTTCATTTACATTCAGCACAGAGATGTGTCATAAATCACCTGAGCTGAGAGTAATGGGGCCTGCACTGGGGAACTCTCTCTGCTCTCCTTCCCGCTTGCTCTCACAAACCACACACACACACATGGTATGGGCTACGCATACATCCAAGTGCAACTCAATACAATATAGTGGACCCTGAACATACTAATGCACATAGCTATATTTATGAGTTAAATGTGTTCAAAAGCACCAAAAATCTCTCATAATATAGCCTATATCTGCTCTTGACCTCTCAAAGTGAGTTTATGCCACTATAAGCACAGATTAGCAAAAGCATGCCTTCAGCAGAGCTCCCAAGCCGCTCCTGACTTTGGATGAAAGAACAGGACTCTACCAGAATTAACTTCTCCCCAAACACACACATATCTTACCCAAGGCCCATGTAAGACTTTCACACAGTATCTTGCAGCTTAACCCTCAACAACAAAAAACAAACAAGTGTAATCCTTACACAGCAAATTTTAAAGTGTTGAATTCACACTCAGTTTCAAAATTAACACTTTTTCGGGGTTTATATAGGTCCACACTAAATAGAGTTAAACTAAACCTTTAAATAGAGTTAGTTTTTTAACACTTGTATGGAGTTAACCTTTTGATGCACAAGCTATGAAAACCCCTTCTAATGTGCAACATGGGTCAAAAATGACCCGTATTCATTTCCTATGTAATTTCAATAACGGTTGAGTGTTTCTTTGCTGAATCTTTAAAAGAAATGTATTTTATCATTCATTTATTCCAGGTATTCCTTAAATATCTTGTTTTTGATTGACAAAAATCATTATGTTCATTTTTTCTTTCTTACTTTATAAACAAACACAGTTTTTGTTTGTCTACATTAATTTTACACACATGGGTCAAAAATGACCCGTATTCATTTCCTATGTTATTTCAATCATGACTGAGTGTTTCTTCGCTGAATCTTTGAAAGAAATGTATTTTATCATTTATTTATTCCAGGTATTCCTTAAATATCTTGTTTTTGATTGACAAAAATCATTATGTTCATTTTTTCTTTCTTACTTTATAAACAAACACAGTTTTTGTTTGTCTACATCAATTTTACACACATGGGTCAAAAATGACCCGTATTCATTTCCTATGTTATTTCAATCATGACTGAGTGTTTCTTTGCTGAATCTTTGAAAGAAATGTATTTTATCATTTATTTATTCAAGGTATTCCTTAAATATCTTGTTTTTGATTTTAACAAATCATTGTGTTTATTTTTTCTTTCTTTTTTTTTCATAAACAAACACAGGTTTTGTATTTCTACATCAATTTTACACACATTTCTCTTACGACATGAAATTTATCTGTACTGTAGGCTACTGTTGGTAGCCATTAAAGAAAACGTATTTAGTTTCATATTTATGTTTAAAACAACACTGTAAGTGTTCATAATTAACACAATTATTGGTGTTTTTGCCCCTCATTTACACTGCTAGTGTTAAAACTACACTGCTAGTGTTAAAACTACACTAGATGTGTCAACACCAAGAGAGTTCTTTCCACACAAATATTGTGTTCATACAAACCCTGATTTGTCATTAAATGTAATCTGTATTCATTTGAACTAAAAACACAATGTGTGCATTAAATATCAGCCAATACGTTGTATCATTTTAAACATTTATTTTCAACAATGACACGTCTTAGACATAACAGTTGGAAAAAATTCATCATCAAATTCACCCATGTGAACTCTGCAGGTCAACAGATATTGTATATGTATATTATCACTGTTTGTTGTTTGCTTTTGGGATCTGAAAGGTGCTTGTATACCAATTAATTATCATATATAGCCTATTATATAATTTAATGACCCCTACATTTATTATAATTTCTTAGAAATTTAATGAATTTTTATTTTCATTAAAAAAAAACAGGGATGAAAAAAAAACCTGCTAGAACCTAAACAAACAGTAACCGTGTTGAAAGTTACACAAATGCAGATTCAGCTAGGCTAAATTTCAGCTATCATGCTAGCTATTCTGGCTTGTAGATGCTAGCTACATTTCATGCTAAATTAATTTTATCTTAGATAATAACAAATCTCAGAAGAACATGGGTTTTGTACATGTATTGCTATAAATACAGTAATGAGAAATCATTTGGACTTTTATTTGTGGAAAGTGCCTCCAGCATTGAAAACAAATCAGTTTATCATTGAAACTAGCCATCTGCTTTGCTGGTGTCTTAAGCTGCATTTCCACCGCAGGAACTTTACCCAGGAACTAGGGACTTTGGAGTGGTACTCAGTGTGTTTCGACCACAGGAACCAGGATCCCAGAAGTTCTGGGTAAAAATTTCCCCCTCAGAAAGTACTTGCTCGCTAGGTAGTACTTTCGGGGGTGGGACATGGGCATTGAACATGCTGATTGGTTGAGTTCACGCACCATTTTGTCATGGTGTGTGCAGTAAGAGTTGTTTGCTATTTGAATCAACAATGGAGTTTAAAAATATCACAGATGGACCGACAACGAGGTTCAGGCTTTATTAAGCTTTTATGGGGAGGACGAAATTCAGCTGGAGCTGGAAAGTTTTGCACAGTCCTACGTCACACACGCATGGTAATTTAGATTGCGATGGAAACACAGACAGCAACAGGTCTGGGGGAAAAAAGGTTCCTGGGAAAAAAGTTCATGGGACAAATTGTTAATTTCAGTGGAAAAGCAGCTTAGTGTCTGTATTAGACACTGAAAGCCCCACAGCTGCTGGTAGTGCAATTCCCAGGCCAGAGCACTGTGGGCCGCTAATCTACAGGGCTGAGATGGCCTAGTGGCCCAGTGCACTTTAGGGGGGTACTGAATCTCTGCTGCTGCTGCTGCTCCTCTCTGTTCTCTGCCAGATGCTAGCATATAATCACTGAAAGATCAGTGTCTATTCAACACACACATACACGTTCTGGCCAACAAGCCAGGAGACCCTGCTCACAGTCTAGTTTAGATTTTCTGAACATGCTTTGCCTGTCTCTTTCAATTAATTAAGGAGCAGAGATGCATCGAGTGCACATACAGTATGATATTTCATGGTGTTTCAACAGTGTTTCTTTGAATGTCTAAAGCAAAACTAAAGCAAAATCTTTGATGGGTCAAAAGGTAAATGTTTACCTATTAGTTTATTTTGGAGAAAAATCACTGATGTATAAAATATTTTTCTGCCATTCAAAATAATACTTTTTTACTCGCTTTGTGAATGTCACCTGATCCACAAATGTAGTCATTAACTCATTCAGTCAAAAGATTCACTCAAAAACACTGATTCAAGAGTCTGGCTGCATCCGAATATGCATACACTATAAAAATGATCTGTTGGTTTAATTTAATTTAAGAGGCCTAACCTGCCTGCCTGATAACTAAAACATAGGTTCACACACCAAAGTAAGCAAACTAAAGACACAACACAGCAACATGATGACATTTCAAGGGAATGCATGGAGTTAGATGAATAAGAATCCATTAATATGTATGTTAGTCATAGATTTATTTGAACTTACCGAGTGAGAAACTTAGAGAAAAAACAGTGGCATATAGAAACCCTATAGTGGGTTTAAATATGACAAGAAAAATAAAAAACAGCCTTTAACATGATCTCTTGTTATCTGAGAGATCATTTATGCTTGGTTTACTATCTCTGCCAGACAGTGACAACATTGCTGGTTGTAAAGGTTATAAATCTCAGCAGAAACAAGATCGCCTCCTGCCCTGTCTCTCTCTCTGTATCTCACATCATAAAATAAGGAGAATGTATCTTTGACCTACAGCTGCAGACGGAGGCTGTATCTATTTATCGTCATCGCTTTTAACGGACTTTGTCACTCCATCTTCTGATCTCTCACTTTCCTCCATTTCCCACTCTTTTGAGTGGTAACTGCACTATAGAAAAAAAAGCTTTTTGTTTCAACTAAAAAAAAATAAAGTATAACATTTTAAGTTTCATCAACCTGAAATGGAGGTTGTTTCAAATTGAACATACATATATAGGCTACAGCTTGTTGAGCAGAGTGATAAATGTATGAAAGCGATGTGACGCCAAGTATGGTGTCCCATGAGCACACACCCGGCACCCAGGGAGCGATTGGGAGTTAGGTGCCTTGCTCAAGGGCACCTCAGTTGTGGATAATGAGAGTGGAAGAGAGCGCTGTTCATTCACTCCCCCACCTACATTTCCTGCCAGTACTGAGACTCAAACCCACGACCTTTGGGTTATAAGTCTGACTCTCTAACCATTAGGCCACAAACACCCTACAAACGTGTGTGTGCGAGAGAGAGAGCGCATCTATGTGTCCTCTCACACACTCACAGTCTTCGCACAGTAATCGTCACTCCTGAGAGTAAGAGTACGGCATTTCCACTCTGATTATTCCCTGATGAGTGTGTAATGCCAGAGAATGGAGGGGCGGCTCTGTGTGTTAACCCAGTAATAAAATCCCCCTCTTTAAAGAGGACTCACAGAAGCACAATTACCCCTCTGACATCTCGTACTTGCATGATTTATGAAAGGAATATTACTCCGCACCTCTGCTCCCGCCTCCCTCTGTCACACACTTCCTCGTAATGTAGAAAGAGTGAGGAAAAACCTACTGATTGAGAAGGGAAATAGAGTTTGACCTGAAACAGCAGTGTAAGTGGAGAGGTGGAACAGACAGAGGGAGAGAGAGAGAGAAAGAAAGTAAAGAGGAAAAAGTGCAAGGCTCCTGAAGAGTTCCTTGGTCGGTATCTCCCTTCTGGCAGTCTGGTCACCTGCCATGTGTGAACAAGCTTTCAGCTTAGATCATCATCACCTCATCCACCTCTAATTGGCCATATGTGTCATCAGCAGACCGCTTCTATAGTGTGGGTGGGATTACTTTGTATATACTTTGGGGATAAATTCATCCACAGAAGTGAACTAAATATACATAACCTCCCTTTGGGGACATTTAGGGGTGTCCTTATTTGGAACATAAAAGTAAAATAAAACCAAATAATAATATAATATAATACACCGATCAGGCATAACATTATGACCAGTGAAGTGAATAACACTGATTATCTCTTCATCACGGCACCTGTTAGTAGGTGGGATATATTAGGCAGCAAGTGGTCATTTTGTCCTCAAAGTTGATGTGTTAGAAATGGGAAAAATGGGAAAGTATAAGGATTTGAGTGAGTTTGACAAGGGCCAAATTGTGATGGCTAGACGACTGGGTCAGAGCATCTCCAAAACTGCAGCTCTTGTGGGGTGTTCCCGGTCTGCAGTGGTCAGTGTCTATCAAAAGTGACTGAAGAAAGAAACACATGGACATCTTGGATGACATGGGGGTGAGTAGATTATCAGCAAAAGTTTATTTAAAAGTGAACTAATCCTTTAAAGGATCTGCTGCTAACATCTTGGTGCCAGATACCACAGCACACTCCTAGTGGAGTCCATGCCTCTACGGGTCAGGGCTGTTTTGGCAGCAAAAGAGGGACCAACACAATATTAGGAAGGTGGTCATAATGTTATATAATATAATATAATATAATATAATATAATATAATATAATATAATATAATATAATAACTAGATAAAAAAGTTTGTCGAGACAAACTTTAAGTTGGCTTGAAAAAGCCGGTCCAGAAAGTTTGAAGCAGTTTTAAAAGTTTTCAGTTTGAAAGTTTCAGTTTTAGTTTAGTAATTTTGACAGAGTACTAAGGTGCACTGTGTGGTTTCTAAGATGTTGCTATGTGGTTGCTAGGGTACTCGGGGTGGTTGCTAGGGTATTGCTATGTGGTTGCTAGGGTACTCGGGATGGTTGCTAAGGTATTCTGGGTGATTGCTAGGGTGTTGCTATGCGGTTGCTAAGGTACTCGGGGTGGTTGCTAGGGTGTTGCTATGCGGTTGCTAGGGTGTTGCTATGCGGTTGCTAAGGTACTCGGGGTGGTCACTAGGGTGTTGCTATGCGGTTGCTCAGGTACTCGGGGTGGTTGCTAGGGTACTCGGGGGTCGTTATGGTGTTGCTATGTGGTTGCTAGGGTACTCAGGGTGGTCGCTAAGGTGTTGCTATGTGGTTGCTAGGGTACTCGGGGTGGTTGATGGGGTGTTGCTAGATTTAGTTTGATAGATAGATAGATAGATAGATAGATAGATAGATAGATAGATAGATAGATAGATAGATAGATAGATAGATAGATAGATAGATAGATAGATGAGTTTATGAGTTTGAATGAATTTCAATGGATTAGAAATAGTACATAGAATGGCACTTGAGTCTAATTGAGTTTTTGAGTCTAATGGGCTTCCGTAGTTTAAATTTGAATTTTGACAATTGGAGTTTGAAAGTCTTGGCTCATTTGAACATTCCGTGAAAGTCAATGGGATTTTTCCGAGCTTTAACAGTCTTTTTTAGGAAAACCGTAAGTCCGATCAGTTAGAAAAGATATAGCACACTAAGTCAGAACAGTTTGAAGGTCTGACCCGAGTTTGGAGTATGTAGAGTTAAAGCTCTAGGAGGAGTTAGAGTTGGACATTTTAGTCTCAGAAGAAAATAGCATAACAGTAAGTTGGCTTTTTCAAGCCAACTTAATTATTATGCAAAGGGTTTGAGTTAAGGTTAGTCAGTATTATGGCTTGCAATATGTTTGAATTTTGACTGGTTTGATAATATTTTTGCATATCAAAGTTTGTTTTCTCTGAATTTGAGCATAGTTGAGCCAAACTAAACCCATCCCTCATAGCTTAGTTTCCCTCACACAAATTGATTACTAAATAATGAAAATATAATAATGTAAAAAATATAAAATCATTAGCTCAGTATAAAAAAAAAAATAGAAATCAGTGAAAAGTCCACAGCAACGTCAGAAGAAGAGCTGGAGAGATTAGGACCGCACTAAGAGATCCTTATAATTGTGAAATGCAGGTTATTGTTGCTATTGTATCTGTTTTTACAGAATTATAAATAGTAAGAGGGTCAATACGCTAGTGTAAGCGGCGCAGTGAAGTGAAATCAGACTATTCCTGATCGCTGAGACTGACAGATGGAACCTGGGGCTGGTTAGCTGTGATGTGCTGATCAGCAGGGCCTGACCTGTTCTGTCTGAGCCTTGAGTCAGAGCATGGTGATGTTTCCCCTCAGGGGTCTCCGCTGTCTTCCTCATTATCATCATCACCTCTGACTCTGTTTGTTACACATTAGCAAGTACAGTGAATTTCAAAAAAACACCATTTGCTTCCTTTGTTTATGTCTTTTTACAGAATTGTTTGTTCATGTTTAGAGTAAATCATGTCGCTGTACATGTGACCTGAATAACTGCACTGTGATTGGACAGAACATCAGGGATCTAGGTTCATACGAGTATATTGTAAACTAAAAAAAAAAAAGAAACATGCATTACAGTCAACTGACCATAAATTAATGACAATGCATGCAATTGCACTACAATAGTAATTTCTTGCTACTAGAAATTACATCAATATTGGACAACAATGGTCAAAAACATACATTTACACACAAACTGACCACCAACCGCAACTTTCCGATGCCATCTTTCATTTTTAGCTCAACTATCACAGAATGGAAAGCACAGGATTTGTGGGATTTCAAAGATAGCGACGGATACATTTATGCTGCCTTCAAAAATCAATCAGATGAAGGCATCTCATGAGACATGAAGTGAACCTAACATTGGATTTGGACAAGCCTTGATGCCTTCCTACCTTGGAATGCGTCCTCCGAAGGCAGCATTTTTCAGTTTTCGGAGTGCTTGTATTTTTGTGTGGTCATAATGAGGTGCAACAGGTGAACTGTATCAGAATTCGGGTGACTGTGATCGTGTGGGAGGAGTTATGGGATCTGGTGCTGAAAGTGATCATGTTAACTGTTTTCAGATTTAGTACACTATTTTTATATTAAAACACTTTTTTTTCCCCCCACAGTTTATTGTAATACCAGTGCAGTGTAGGTAATGAAGCTCTATAATGCTACTTAAGATAAGAGATGTATTCAGATGGATTTCAATAAATACGTGTAATGGAAGCTCACTTTAAGCACACATTCGGATTGCAGCCTCCTCTTTTGGCTCATCGACAGGGAAAGCAGAAGCAAAAGGTCAGTCATCTGGATCAGGAAAGCACTGAAAGGCAAATGTCATAACATTTAGGGCTACGTGTGAGTGTTATTTGTGCTCAAACACATTTGTGTCTCTTACGCTCTGGTTTGTGTACATCTCTGCTCTTTACGTTGGGCTTCATAACAATCATTGTAAGCACGTAACTAAATACAGCAAAGAGCATCAGCGTTATTATTGATATATCCGTACCCATTAATGTTTGAAACTCTGAGCTGTGCTGTAGTCCCACACCATCCACTTTGTTCTTGTGCATTATTGAATCAACCCGGCCTGTTCAGTATGAGCATCCAGACTGCACATGTAATCCCTCTAATGACAGACTGCCTAATAGACTTCTCATTCAGGGATCAGACACAGCGAGTTAACCAATTACACACCATTTACCACCAGAGAGAAAGGATGTGTTTATATTTATACTTCTGAGTGGCTTTTTAAAGAATCCTGCGCACAGAATCAAGCCTGATAAATGTTATAAATTCACATACAAATAGAGCTATAAAATGATGCACACCACAGGGAACAGGTATTATGGTCAGACCGGATAGCAGTGTTTGGTTCAGCATTGCACCAGAAGGTATGCAGAGTCACAGACAACCAGACATGTGTCATCTATCTGCATTTTGTCTCCAGACAGAAGTTTTCTGAATCACTCACATAAGTTTCTTTGACAGAGAGAGCCCACTGAAATGTTACCTAGCAACATGACACTTCAAGCTTTCTGTGCGCTAGCCGTTTTTGGAACTCATCGTCATGGCAAAATAAACAGTGCGATCAGGTCTGACAGACACTCAAACTAGCGCTAAATGTCATTCAACCATTATTATGCTGTTGCCAGCACAGCTAATGGTTTCTAAAAATCCCTTGTTTGTTAGTGAACCTTCACACATATTTTTCGAATAACCACCAAATATCTAAAACAGTATTTTTACCAGATACAATACACAAAAGTCACGGGTTTCATGCTACTGCTAACAGAAAACAACAACTGTCAAACAATGGTAGCTATAGTTGTTCAGTGATACAACAGATCACCCAAAATTGTCAAGTCCACACCTCCACCTCCTCATCTTCTCCACAACCAGCCTCATGCCTGTGGGCAGAGCCTCAGGGTGGGTGAACGCTGCTCAGGCCACCCACAGTGTGCCCACCCAGAGCCTGGCTACGGCGCCAGGGAGGCCATATGGGCTTAGGCTGGCACACGGCCCCTCAGCTGGGGAAGAGCCAGTCTGTCGGAGTGGATGACTTACCCGCTCTCCACTGGACCTCTGGAGAGAGGTGACCATCTGGCGTCCCTCCCCCCCAAAACAACTCCCCCCACCCTAAAAGTTTCAATTGTCAAGTGTAAGAAAGTGTAATGAAAGAATGGACAACACAATTGCACTCTCTAAGTTGTCATGTGCAGGTGCGAGATCGAGAGGGAGACTGCTAGCAGCGACTTGAAGCCAATGGGGCGCCAAAGCAATTACGTTTATTAAAGAGCATAGTGTATTATTGAGGTCAATCCATTTGCGCACATGGGACCTTGGTTACCATAGCAAAAAAAGTAATTTCTGGTTCAATACATGTAAGTGGTATTAAAATATATTTCTATGCACAATAATGGGAATCGAGATGGGTATATGAAATTGCCTTCACGATAATGTATGCACATAATGTCATGTTCTACGAAAATAAGGTTGAATAGTTGGGAAACACTTTACAGTACGGATGCACTAATATGCATTAATTCATGCTTTACTAAAGCACAGATAATTGTGAGTTTATATATGACTCATGAAGAACTAAACCATTAATTAATGATTACTGCATAAGCAACTAATAAAGAGTCTATCAGATTAATATTTTAATTAATATATGAATTGCTCATCATATATTAATTCCTATCTAGTTTTAACTAATAGTGTAAAATAATGTACTAATTACCACAATGGGTTGAATATATTTATTTTAACTTCCAGTTGTCTTCTTTTTTTGTTTTGATTCAGTGGTTCAGAGCGTGTATCAAACTGCCAAAATCACGCCCCCCAGTGGTGAACCATTGAAACACTTACGATGTAACGAAGCCTCGTTTACTGAAATCACGTGACTTTGGCAGTTTGATACACGCTCTGAACCACTGATTCGAAACAAAAGATTTGTAAAGCTTCGAAGCTTCATGAAGCAGTGCTTTGAAATCACCCATCACTAGATATTGTTGAATAAAGTCGTTATTTAGGTTTTTTGGCGCACAAAAAGTATTCTCGTCGCTTTATAACATTAAGATTGAACCACTGTAGTCACATGAGCTGATTTAAATATGTCTTTAGTAGCTTTCTGGGCATCTGAAAGTATATCTTGCTGCCGATGGAGGCCTCACTGAGCCATCGGATTTCATCAAAAATATCTTAATTTGTGTTCTGAAGATGAACGAAGGTCTCAAGGGTGTGGAACGACATGAGGGTGAGTAATTAATGACAATTTTAATTTTTGAGTGAACTAACCCTTTTACTCATAATTATCTGTGCATTAGTTATGCATGAATTAATGTAATTGTAAAGTGTTACGAATTGTTGTTAAACACAATGTGTAAATGAGTCTAACAACATATTTCTATTACCAGAGACATTAAATAAAAGTGAATAAAAATGAACATGCAGTAGCACCTTGAAACAAAAACAGATTTACCAGAAAGTTTCTTGTGTAAACTCACCCGCAGACTGTTTGTCATGCTTATTTGGCAGGAGACAGAAGTGAACAAGAATCAACAGTTCAGCTACTGAGCCTTCTCTGCAATCTGGATACAAACCTCCCACTATGCAATCTGCCTGTCATTTAACCAATTTAACTTTTACATTTAAACAAGTCACGTGAATTTCCCACACAATAATCTGTCATCATCATGAAGAGTTATCAAATATAGAACTGGAGTGCACAGAGAACAACCTCACAGATCATAAAATAGTCATTTTTCCTGTTCCTGTTTCTTACATGTATCTGTTATCTCTTCTCATTTCTTCTGTCATCAGAAGCACATGAGACATGAGTAGATTATGAACAAACTTAAACATTTTTTGGGATAATTCAGTTGCATTTTTATTGTAGAGTAATTATTATTATTAATAATTATTGTTAATTAAAATTTAAGTAAAACATAACTTTATATAATTTAAGACTGTTTTATCTGTTTGATATGCCAATTCTTGAAATTATGTTTTTTTAAACCACCATTACATAATTTATAATCACCTTTTATAATCATTTTTAAGTTATGGGAAAATATGCATTCTCAACAGTCATCATGTCCTTCTCCATTGTTAGAAACTGTAAAATATACAGGTAATGGCACATCGTAATACCAAAGACCTCCACATAATCAAAGCCACTTTAATTCACATGTAAACTAATGTTTTCAGGTTTAATACACTATTTTTTTTTTTTTTAAAGAAAGTTTGCCATATTCACATTTTAAAAAAAAAATTTAATAGTGCAATATTACATAACTGTGTAGCCACTAATAATGAAGCACTGCCATTTAAGTTGTTGTTATTGTTACATTTGTAAATTATTGCCATTTTTAAAATGTCACAGCAGGGTTTTTTCAATACAACAAAAATGCATGATCACTGGCTGTCAAAATAATTTGTACACTATACAAAAATTAATTTTGAAAAATTGTGGAAATTGACAATTACATATTGGCTCAAATGACTTACAAATAATTATCCCATGCATCCAGCGCTGAAGTAATCATAGCTTAAGATGTTCACTTAAATATATATCTGCAAGCAGCAATTGTTGGGGTTCAAGCGCTTTAAGGCCTGCACTTGGGCAAAAAGATGTTACGCTTTATTTATCAAGCCTGTAACCACTTAAATCATAGAAGGAAAAGACTATTTACAGCCAATACAGAATGTGACCAGTCAATAGAAAATTTTGAGTTGGAGAGGTCTGAAATTTTTCAAGGTCAAGATTTGAACCCAGGTCCCCTTGCATGCCATTAAATACTGTTATTAAACTAACATGTTTTACACTTAACTATTATATCACTATATTACACTTACCTATTATAATCAGTGAGCCAGGACTATACCACTGGTGCACCTTCATAAAATAGGTGATGCCTTTCATCTGTACATTGTAAGCTTTATCGTACCTTGCGGCGCAACAGTAGTGTGTCTGACTCCAGATCAGAAGGTTGCATTCAAATCAGCTGGGATCAAATCTCTATCCACCTTTAGAGCAGCTGTGGCCTAATGATTAGAGAGTCATACTTGTAACCTGAAGGTCGCGGGTTCAAGTCTCAGTACTGGCAGGGAAATGTAGATGGGTGGAGTGAATGAACTTGCCAAAACTGATAAAATTTTATTCACTAAAATCTCTTCCACTCTTATTACCCACAACTGAGGTGCCCTTGAGCAGGGCACCTAACCCCCACTTAATCCCTAGGTGCTGCAGCAAAAAAAAAAAAAAGAAAAAAAGGCTGCCCACTGCTCTGGGTATGTGTGTATGTTCAGTACTCACTGCTGTGTGTGTGCACTTAGATGGGTGAAATGCAGAGCACAAATTCCGAGTATGGGACACCATACTTGGCTACATGTCACTTTCACTTCACCTTTTCGCTGGTTGGCCCCTCATATAAATTCTGGAACTTTCTTGTGTAATTGTAACTTCTTGAGTTCTCTCTTTAACCCTCTACATCTCTCCCTCTCTTTCATATACACACATTCTCTGAGCTTTAATAATGCTTTAGATCCTCTCAGGCCTCTCTTTCTCCCTGAGCACCTGTGCAATAAAGCCTGAATCTCTGAACTACAACGCTATTTAACGCAAACGGCTGTCAGAGGTCATTCAGTAGGGAGTTTCCAGCAGGGCTATATTTACATTTATCTTTCCTCTCTCCCATTTCTTCTATCTCAAAAAGCCACCAGTCTCACACAAAATGTCCTAATGTCTGCCACCATGTGACCCTGCAATTTACAAAGAAAAACCACCTATAGCAAGTCAGCGATGGTAAACAGATGGGGTTCAAAATTAACACTCAACAAATGCAAGAAAATGTTGGCTGGAAACTATTAGGAACCGCAACTTTAAACGGTTTAAACTGAATTATAAGATACGTGTCGGCAAAAAACACATTCTGTTGAGTACCATCTGTACATGATTCACATTTAAGGACTAAATGAAGAAAATTACTTGACTGACTTCAGAGCATTGATTCAAGACACGGAATGGACTAACTGCAGGAGTCGACAATGACTTCATAATAATTGTAATTAAATTATTATTTTTTATATCATTAATAAACAAAATGCAAGCCACAAAACCACAGGCACCACTGATCAGAGTTTTCACTCTAGCTAACTGCAGTTAAATACTGCAGCATGCCAAAATATACAAGGCAGATGAGAATCTCAGATTGTTCCTTTGGGATATAAATACATATAATTAACCATATTCATAAAAAGAGATTTGCTGTATGCACATTTGCAAAGCCAGGATATCGAACATGACCATCACAACCTCGAACTTCCTTCTCCACTTCAAAACGTAAAGGTATGATTATTAACGGTTAGGCTAATCTAATTTTTTTGTAGTTAATGTGATTTCAAACTTTAAATTAGCTGACATTTGCCTCTTCAAATCATAGTGCTTTAAAGGCACAGTATGTAAGTTTCACAGCTAGATGTCGCTTATTCAAACCAATAACAAAGACATAGCAAACGATAATGTTTAAAGGTGCCCTAGAATCAAAAATTGAATTTATCTCGGCATAGTTGAATAACAAGAGTTCAGTTCACGGAAATGACATACACTGAGTTTCAAACTCCATTGTTTCCTCCTTCTTATATAAATCTCATTTGTTAAAAAGACCTCCAGAAAACAGGCGAATCTCAACATAACACCGACTGTTACGTAACAGTCGGGATCATTAATATGTACGCCCCCAATATTTGCATATGCCAGCTCATGTTCAAGGCATTAGACAAGGGCAGCATGAGATTTAAAGGGGATGCAGCCTGAATCAGTGCATAGTTAATGATGCCCCAAAATAGGCAGTTAAAAAAGTTAATTAAAAAAAAAAATATATGGGGTATTTTGAGCTGAAACTTCACAGACACATTCAGGGGACACCTTAGACTTATATTACATCTTGTGAAAGAACGTTCTAGGGCACCTTTAATTGTGGTACATCAGGAATAGGGCTGAAACGATTAGTCGACATTATCGACAACGTCGACAATAAAAAATTGTCGACAAATATTTTTGTTGTCGAATAGTCTCTTGATCTCATACGACCTATTTGAAGGGCCTGCAATAACGCAGTGTAACCAGTGGGGCGCTGTAGCGCAATACTGTAATGCAGCCCTCCCGGATCCAATCCAATAAAAGAAGTCAGCGCTTTTAGTGCAAACGAAGTCGAACCCGTGAAATGGGGGAGATTAACATAGCATAAACATAACAAACATAACGTTTAGCATAACTACAGAATACTGTCATGCAGGGCCACCAACTCTCATTCAAACTCACTGTTCTCACGCCACACGTTCATTTTCTCACAAAGTGAAAGATGGATCGCAGAGCAAAGAGGACACAGACAACGCACCGACAGATCAGGTTACTTTTGATATAAAACGAAGTCTAAGCTTTTAAATTCAGTCAATATTACTACGGGATTCAAACAATACTTGTGGTGGTGACGCTGTTTAACGTTGTGTGGCAGATCGCTGTAACACCTCGGTTTAAGCGGCATATGAACCTATTCCTCTCTATTACAGTGCGAAATAAACATGAATGAACATCAAAAAGTACTTACTGAACTTACTGAAATGAATCCATCTCCATTGTAATCACTTAATCGGAGTTTTAACCGCAGAAAGAAGTCAATAAAACTTGCAAACAAATATATCACACAAAATGTAACATTTACCTCAGGAAAGCCATTCAATGACCATAAACTCGATAGTTTGTGTGTGTGTGTGTGTGTGTGTGTGTGTGTGTGTGTGTGTGTGTGTGTGTGTGTGTGTGTGTGTGTGTGTGTGTGTATATTGTTTTATTTACTAGTTAAAGTACAGTATAACTCAATATTTTAACTAATTGCTAAAGTAGAATAATCGAACAAAGCTTACTGATTAATCAGTGCAATAATCGATGATTAGTCGATTAATCGTTCTAATAATCGATAGATTAATCGATTATCAAAATAATCGTTTGTTGCAGCCCTAATCAGGAATGTGCAAAACAAACAACTGTGGCTTGCGAGATGCTACCAGAGGTAAAACTACAGCATTTTTTCAGGAAGCACACTGTTTCCATGGATTCTACCGACAGCCGAAGGGACGCGATGACACGGGCCGTGTCACTGGTTAAAATTGCAGATTTCTCCGGATTTAAATATTGTTAAAAACATTTGGGATAATGTAACTACAGACGTCAACAAAATAGCCTATTTAATAGCCTAACATTGTTTTAGAGGTTTTTGGATATTTTAATGCAAACATCTTACATATTGTACCTTTAATGTAAAATATGCCCCTCTTTGTAATGATGAAATACAATATAAATGAAACAGTGTTTATCATTTAGTGGGAGTTCTCTTTTTATATTTTTTAAACTTATGATAGTTAATATTTCCAGAATATTAGCACAATTACAAAAGTGATATTGATTTTATACAGCAGTTCAACAAACAAGAACTTAATATAATTGTGACATTTTAGCATAATATTGTCAATATTTTGCGCTATAAAAAAAAAGTTCCAAACAAGGCAAAATAGTTAAGCGAGAATCAAACCCGTGACCTTCAGTCCGACTCTCTAACCATTAGGCCACATCTGCCTTATACCCCCAGTTTCACAGACCAGACTTAAGCTAGTCCTAGACTAAAATGCATGTTTGAACCATTTTAACTGAAAGCAACATATCTTAAAATATGTAAGTGCCATTGTTTTGTCTCAAGATGCACACCAGTAATGTTTTTTTCTAGGGTACATTTATTAAAGCTATTTAAATGCCTTAATTGAACTAAATGCAATGTAAGTGCATTCTTGCCACCTCTAAGATGATGCATCATTTAATAAGGTAAAAACAAAATGGAATTCAAATTAAAAGGGAAAATATTGGCCCCTAATGGGAAGGATAATTTCTGTCACTGCCCTGTAAGTAATAAACAATAGAACATATATTGGAAAATTAAACAAATGGCATTTACTATAAAACTAATATTATTAATATTTCTGTATAACACTTGTGCATTTATATTATATGTAAAATATATATCTGGCATTAAGTCACCAAAACAAAAAATTGCAGTGTGCTTTTATAGGTGCTTAAATATTCAAACAATAAAACAAAAAGTCGTGGCCCGTAGGAAATATATGTGGACAGGATTATTCTCATTTCATCCACCACTGATGTTTGTTTTTGTTTTGTTTTTTAACCCTGGAAATACTGTAAAGTTTATCTAAAATTTAAAAAAGTAAAAGAAAAAATGTGACAGACCAGCAACTGCTGGCCAAGCAGGATCTCATAACTTCAAACAGTGCCATGTTTGAGCATTAAAAATAAGTTCACCCAGGGTTCTGTCAAAGGCAGAGTTGCAACACAGCCACAGCACTAATTACCAATGGACATTTCTGCCACTCCTTTAATTTGTTTATTCACTGTGGTTGTTGTTTCAGGAGTGATTTTTTGTTGTTGTTATCTTCAGTTCTTTTAGTTTCACTGTCATTAATTTGCACCATCTGTCTCACACTGATGTCAGAGTGAGGTGACATGACGAGGTGTCTGTTGTCTATTTTTACCTCCATAACGAGGAATCGTCAGAGAGAAGTCTGCATGCCAGTTAGACACCTCCGCCCAGCCGCTACTGGACCATATGGCTGGGAGGTGGGGGACCCAGTGCCTTACTGGGCACTGGGGCAGAGGGTGGGTGAGTTCACAATGATTGTACCGGTAACTTAAGCACCATATAATCCCATGTGACCTGCACAGGGAAACAACAGTCGTGAATAGAGTGCTGGATCAGATTGGTTCCGTATTCTTCTGCTGATGTGGATGAAACAACCGTTCTAAAGTAGGCTATATATTAAATTTAACAGCTCCACTACTGAATCTACTGCACAAAACAGACAGCACAACCTGTGTAATCCAATTCCTCTTATGAGACTCTTGTGAGTTCTTTTTGTAGTCCGATTCTTGAACAACTGACTCTAATAAGCCAGTTCTTTTTAATGAATCAAAAACATACAGCTGTAGACCAATTCCTGAACAACTGACTTTTTAATGAGCCTGTTCTTTTTAGTGAATCAAACACATACAGCGCAAAGAGTGTAGTCAGATTCCTGAACGACTGACTCCAAGTCAGTTTATTTTAGTGAATTAAACACATACAGTGCAACAAGTGTAGTCCGATTCTTGACATGACTGACATTAACTCAGTTTAAATATATGCATTATGTATTTTGTAAGAGGTATTTTTTATAAAAAGCAAATAAATTAATTAATTAATAATATTCTATGCTAATAAACCAATTATTGGACTGCATTTACGCTGCCTTGAAAAAGACTTAATTGAAATTACACTTTGGCAATGGAACTTTTTTTTTTTTCAAATGTTTTCAATATTTTTTCCTTAAAAGAATCATTAATGGAACCATTAAGCAACCATGATCATTAAGAAAAAACTGAACCAGTCTATTTTTGTGTGTCTATTTTCTTTATTCCAGTCATGAAGGTGATGTTGACAATCACTAAACTTCTTGAGCCTTAAAGGCTGTGTTTGGTGCTTAGCTAAACATAACATAATTTTTGTATTGTAAGAGAATCACCATATAGACCTGAAGCATCCTCTCTGGACTCAGACCGGTGGATAGGAGTTCATTAGCTTTTCATAAGATATTACATCAAAAGAAAATGATCTTCTTCATGGACTAGCTTGCGGTACTTGTGATGTTGATGCAATCTGCCTCAATTTCACTTGTAATGAGACGGGCCTTTGGTCTCCGAGCACTTAACAGAATAGACAGAGTCTCAGAAGCTACAGGAAATTAGAAATATGAGCCAAATCATCTGTTGAGAGCTGTGTGCTGCGGTTTGACTGGCATATGAATGGATGCACAGGAAGTGAGGGAGGAGGACAATGATCTTCGCACTGCCAGCTGCTTTAGGAGCGCACGGCGAAGGCAGCGATACATCACTCACTCAGACCGCTCTGTGCGTGTGTTAATCCAGTTCGCTCTATGCATCTCTATGCTTGTGTGGATGTGTGAAATGTAAAAGAGTGACTCACCCAGCATGACTAATTAAACACTTATGGAATGTTAGGAGCAATGCGCAGATTGGTGCTGGTGCACATGCCATGCTTAATTCAGCGTCACTGCACAAAGGGCTCCTAATCTGATGTCAGAGCCAGTCGCAAACAGCGAGACCTGGCAAAGGGAAGACCCACTGGAAACCATTTCCTCGCTCACGTACGCACACATAAGCAGCAACACTAGCTCGTTTCACAAACTGTTCAAAATGCTATGGTCAATAAGTCATGCAACATACATTACCTAATCAAAATAATTGAACCAATTTCAACATTTGTTTAGTTATTTAAGTTTCAACTAGTCAATGTTTTAAAAAATTAGTTGAAATGACTTGTACAGTGAATTAGATTATAGTTCAAAAAATTAAGGCAGCAATTTAAAAATAAGTAAGCTGAAGTATGTGGAACTATTTTACACAGCATGTATAGTGGAATAACAGATACATTTCTTCAAAATATCTTCTTGTGTGTTTAATAAAAGAAAGAAAGTCAGAAAAGTTTGGGATGAATGAGGGAGATGATCTCTTTAAAGTTGCTATGTAACTTTAAATCAATGTGGCTATAGGCAGGGCAGAGTTGGTTACTTTTAAAATACATGTAAAATACATTACACTATAGATTATAACATACATGCTTTTTAAAAAAAATTTTTAATGTATTTTGTTAGATTACCCAAGTTTTGTAACGTAATCTAAACACTTTAGAATACCTTGGAATACTAATAAGTATTTAACACAAAAAACATAAGTTGTGAATTTTTATCTCATAATTCTGACTTTTTTCTCAGAATTCCTAGATATAAACTTGCAATATTGACAAAAGTCAGAATTCTGAGATATAAACTCAATTTTGAGAGAAAAAGTCAGAATTGTGAGAAAATAAGTCAGTTATCATCAACCAATTCTGACTTTATAACTTGCAATTTTGAGTTTATATCTCCCAATTTTTACTTTATAAAATGCAATTGTGAGTTTAAATCTCACAATTCTGAGAAAAACAGTCAGTATTGTGAGATGCAAACTTGCAATTACAAGGAAAAAAAGTCAGAATTGTGAGATAAAAAGAAAATGTGCAATTTTTATGATTCCACTTATTTTGTTAAAATTATTAAAATGTTGCATATTCTGCAAAGGGTATGAAATTTATGAGCAGAACTGTAGCTTAGGATGCTTTTGCAATCACCAATTGCTGTTTACATTAATTGCCCGTCACAATTTACATTAATGTTTAAATGAAATAAATGGCATTAAAATTCAAAGAAATCACTTTGGTAATCTAAAATACTTTTTGGATGTAATTTAATTTCTACATAAATACATATCTAAGTTGCATGTACAGTCAAACCAAAAATTATTCAGACATTTTTTATATTTTTGGTATATTTTTACTAGTGGGTGCAGGACACTATAGATCATTTATGTAAGTGAGGATAGCTAAATAAAGTAAACTGTGACATATTATACCCAAAAATTCTTCACACAGTGGACTACCAATAAAATTGCTAAAAATTTGGAACCAAAAATTATTCAGACACTTTGACCTGACTTTGGCTTAAGTGTTATCTGACATAATTAAGATTATTTTTTTTCTGACAGAGTTTAACTCATATTTTATTACCATTTTTTTTAAACTATAGTGAATAAACCCTAATAATAAATAAAATGTTCAAGGTGTCTGAATAAATTTTGGTTTGACTGTATTTTGTCACACCCGAACCCTGGCTATAGGTCAAAAATGTTCTTATTTGCTTCCGTTTTTATTTCTCCTAAGGACTAGGGAGAAATCTGAGATACTTAAAAGACACATAACTGATGCCATTATGTCCCCTGGGCTATAAAACAGCAACCTTTGAGCAATAACATTTTCCTGTGGGCTGTTTTAGGGACGCAGTGCAGTGGAAAGGGGAAGTGTGTGTGTGTGTGTGTGTGTGTGTGTGTGTGTGTGTGTGTGTGTGTCTGTATGCTGGTTGTGCAGTGGTTGCCCTGTGAGGCAGTCAGGTGAAATAGGTGGGTAATTGAAAGCTACATCATTACATCCAGCTTTGTCTTCCCTCCCTCCACTATTTCCCTCACCTCCTCCCTCTAGCACTTCTATCTATCCGCCCCATTGTCTACAGTCCAATCCCGGCACACAAAAAACCTTCCCTCTTTCCTGGCCGGGCTTCTACAACAACTGATCCAATGTCTCAATACTGCTGTGAACTCGTTTCCTCCTCTGCTTTTGTTCTCCGTTCACTTCTTTTACCTTCTGCCCATCACTATCCACAAACATTTAAAAGCTGCTTTTCTTTGAAACCGAGGTGGTTTTGTGCAGGAGTGTGATTTAAATTATAGTGGGATTATGTGTGTGGCAAAGAGTTGGATTCAAAAAGACCACACTTATGCGCACACGCTTACTCACGAACACGGTTTATTTTGTCCCTTTCTCCATGTCTTCTCTTTTACTGTCTCTCACTCTGCCACCTCTCTCTGCCAAACCTCTCACACATACTTCTTTGTCTGAGCCAACACAGAGCGGTATTGTGAATGATTTAATGAAAGTGGGAGGCTTATTTGCAAAAGAAAGTTCACTTCAGTTGCTAGCCCTGAGATCAGAAAAAATACAAGAATTGACATGCTACAGAAACGAATGCCTTTATATATAGCAGCCGTATAAAGGGCAGAGATCCAACAACAGTGTTTCAGAATAGATCTTTCTTATATGTACAACAAGAACATGAAAAACAAATGCTAAGGGAAAAAACAAAAGATCAACTTTTGTAGCACATGATGAAATATGGCTACACTGTCTTGGTTAACCACAGATTAACCTATTATATTCCTATAAATTTATGTAAAAAAAAAAAAACTGTCAGCTGTGGTTGCCAGAAATTCACAATAAAAAATTCACCACAGTATTATGGGATGGCATATTTGTGCCTGTATATATACAGTCAAACCAAAATTTATTCAGACACCTTGAACATTTCATTCATTATTACAGTTTATTCACTATAGTTTAAAAAATGGAAATAAAATATGACAAGATCTCAGAGTTAAACTGTGTCAGAAAAAAATTAATCTTAATTATGTCAGATAACACTTAAGCAAAACATGGTCAGGTCAAAGTGTCTGAATAACTTTTGGTCCCAGTTTATCATCAATTTTATTGGTAGTCCACTGTATGAAGAATTTTTGGGTATAATAAGTCACAGTTTACTTTATTTTGCTACACTGTAAAAAATGACCGTGATTTTAACAGTAAAAGACTGTAAAAATGCTGCGGTGAAAAACTGTTAATTGGTTTACAGAAAGTTTCCGTACTATATACGGTGAATAACTGTAATAGATCTAACGGTACATTTAATGTAATTTTATGGTAAAATACCGTAAAATTCACAGTTTTTGGAAGTGAAAAATAACAATTCATTGTAAAATTTACAGTGAAAAAACGTAAATTGACATTCCCACAATTCCCTGCGTGACACTTAACATTTGATATATTTTCGTTGAAATAACTCTGTTTCTTCTTAGTTTTTCTCATTTTTTTTCTAATCAGTTATGTACATTAGGGTTTTATGTTACATCTAATGTTGTTAAATTAATGTTTATTGCATTTTTAAAATGTCATGTGTGTTACCATGATGGTGTTTAGTGTGTGTGTGAATGACACCTTCTATATGTTAGTGTTGTCCTTCTCAGCTTGTGGAAAATCTGCTTGTGATGAACTTTGATTCATCATGTGACTCTCATCACCACTGTGTTTGGTGACTGTCAGTGTATTATAAAGGTACAAAACAGATATTAGTACTTCATTAGGTTGGTAAATTAACATTATATCAGTTAATGAAATACGTTATTTTACCGTAAATTTAACCGATTTTTTTTTACGTTGCTACTGTATTTTTTATGGTAAAGTTCTGGCAACCACAGCTGCCGGTTTTTTACCGTAAATTTTACTGGTATATTTTTTACAGTGTATCCTCACTTACATAAATGAACTATAGTGTCCTGCACCCACTAGTAAAAATATACCAAAAATGAATAATTTGGGGTTTGACTGTACAACGTATAACCAAATATTTTATTAAATAATACAATGTTAATCTATCAGAACAGAATCTTCTGGGAATATCCTTTTCCTCCCTTTTACCATAAATTAAATGGTAATTAATCATTTTTACATACAAAAACTATAAATTTGACATTATTTTGCAATAAAATTACATATAATGTAATGTTAAACTATTTACAATTTTTTTCAAGGTATCCTAACTAATTAACAGGTTTTTACTGTAGCATTTTTACAATAATTTTGAATTGGACAAATAACTGTTTTTCAGTAACTGTTTTTATGTGGTGGCTGTAGAAACAGAAATTCCATGTCAATTTTCTTGTGATATACTGTAGACGTTAGCTGGAACAGCCCGACATTTTTTTAGCATGATTTAAGCTAAATGTTTGGTACCATCGTTCTCAGAAAGTATTGAGTAGTAATATGCTATTACAAAAACCTTGACAAAGAGTTTTGGAGATTTAAGCCTTTCTCCTTTCAAATAGACTGAAGCAGTACTTGTACGGTACAAACAGCTGCCCAAAGATGGCCAGTCACCAAACTGACTTGCATTTAAAGGGACTTTGGTTCCATATACAAAGTCAGTCAAGTAAATCATGTAGTTACAGCTCGATTCTTGGCAAAATTGTCTCATAAATGACCTATTTTTACTACAATTCTTCTTATTTTTAGTCCATGAAATCTGTACACATTGTGTTTAGCTTGAGTCTACTGACCTTAGATCATCATGAATTGTAGCCAGTGTCTGATAAATAAGGGTTTAGTTTCTTCAGTAAAACCCAGCAAGGTTCCCGGCTGTGTTTCTCAGTAGGTGCCCAGACCTGCTGAGTTTTGGACTAGGTCAGGCTGGAGGACTTATCACATGGGAAAGAGGGTGAGAGTGCAGTCAGCAGTACACCATGTCATACTACAGTCTCCCCACCATTTTTTCAGTTAAAGGCATTTCAGAGAAAAAGGAAGACTGTGGAGCTTTATTTTAGAACTCTATTTTAGAAATCTTTGGAACTGTCTAAAAAGCCTTAAAAGACGTACTGACAAAATAAAACTCCAGAGAATACACCTCAGTACAGGTCAAAGCTTTGGTTTGGAGAGACCTTCAGATCAAAAATTGATGCTACTAAAATCTCTGAGAGACTTTGAACCATTCATGTGCATCAGTACAGCAGCCATAAAAAGCTTTACACGTTTCATTAATGCATTACGCTTTATACTGTCCAGACTTCATAACTAGTAAAACTAGTCAACCTCAAGCACAGCTCAAGGGATATGATGGGAACAAAAGGTTACAAATGACTGTTCAAGCAATAAAATCACTCAATATACTGTATGTGCAGCCACGTAAAAAATGCTGCTCAAGCCTTTTGTTCCATCAACAACAACATGCATTTACACAAATAATTTCCCTGGGCTCCTCAAAAAAACAACCAGCATAATTCCCAAATTTAAAGCATATTAATGAGACAGTGTTTACCCGCTGGTCCTGGTAATCCCAGAGGCAGACACGGAAAATCTTGTAAGAGACTCTAGTTAGAGTTCAGAGGGAGTTTTAATGTCATAATTTACTTATACGATAGGGATTTGCACCCCTACAGCTGCTCGCTGAGGAGACTGCATGTCTCCTGCTGAGCTCCAGCCCCAGGGAGAGAGAGACAGAGTGGGACAGTTTAGCAACGATGGCCATGAGTCAGTATCTCTCTCTAGGTAAACATGCGAGGCAACCTATCTCTCCTTTGATACAGACAGGCTATCTGGCTATTTGTGTCCTAAAATGTATCACCTATCATTTTATAGATATAATTTTGTACTTATTTCTTTTAAGCATTTCCTTTCTGACATTAGTCTTCATTTCTTCATTAAAAAAAGTTTTACACATAAAGAAGTTATGTCTTTGCAACTTCATTTATTTAAACAATTACTGAGGCAGAAATGGTCTTCCATAGCTATTGGAAAGTTTCTCTCAGAATTAATCATGGCTGTCTGTAACAAATGTAATGGTAACAGAAAATTTACGTTATGATGCATCCACTGTCATATTGAGCAGCACACCATAAACAAAATATAATTACTGGGTGCACCTTTAACTTGATCCAAATGCAAAAGAAGCTGTAAAGGATGGAAGTAGACACACTGATACATAATGGCCCGATTTTACAGGCCTTAGTTCAATTAGGCCATCTAAGTAGTATTTCTGAATGTGCCCTAGAAAAAACTGGTGTGCATCTTGAGACAAAACAATGGCACTGACACATATTTTAAGAAATGTCAGGGCAAGTTACTTTCACTTAAAACAGCTCAAACTTACATTTTAGTCTGGGACAAGCTTAAGCCTTGTCTGTGAAACCGGCAAGGGTATAGATTTGGTTTGAATATTGGGGGGGTTAAACGTTGGTATGCTGCCTGTTATTTTATTTATTTATATTTCTTCTTTTCTAGAAGAAATATAAATAGATCTATCTATCTATCTATCTATCTATCTATCTATCTATCTATCTATCTATCTATCTATCTATCTATCTATCTATCTATCTATCTATCTATCTATCTATCCATCCATCCATCCATCCATCCATCCATCCATCCATCCATCCATCCATCCATCCATCCATAATAAGTCCATTCGTGAGATTTCCTCACTACTAAATATTCCACGGTCAACTGTTAGTAGTATCATAACAAAGTGGAAGCAATTGGGAACAACAGCAGCTCAGCCATGAAGTGGTAGGCCACGTAAAATCACAGAGCGGGGTCAGCGCATGCTGAGGCGCACAGTGCGCAAAAGTCGCCAACTTTCTGCAGAGTCAATAGCTACAGACCTCCAAACTTCGTGTGGCCTTCAGATTAGCTCAAGAACAGTGCGTAGAGAGCTTCATGGAATGGGTTTCCATGGCCGAGCAGCTGCATCCAAGCCTTACATCACCAAGCGCAATGCAAAGCGTCGGATGCAGTGGTGTAAAGCACTCCACCACTGGACTCTAGAGCAGTGGAGACATGTTCTCTGGAGTGACGAATCACGCTTCTCTGTCTGGCAATCCGATGGACGAGTCTGGGTTTGGCGGTTGCCAGGACAACGGTACTTGCCTGACTGCATTGTGCCAAGTGTAAAGTTTGGTGGAGGGGGGATTATGGTGTGGGGTTGTTTTTCAGGGGCTGGGCTTGGCCCCTTAGTTCCAGTGAAAGGAACTCTTAATGCTTCAGCATACCAAGACCTTTTGGACAATTTCATGCTCCCAACTTTGTGGGAACAGTTTGGGGATGGCCCCTTCCTGTTCCAACATGACTGCGCACCAGTGCACAAAGCAAGGTCCATAAAGACATGGATGGGCAAGTTTGGTGTGGAGGAACTTGACTGACCTGCACAGAGTCCTGACCTCAACCGGATAGAACACCTTTGGGATGATTTAGAGCGGAGACTGTGAGCCAGGCCTTCTCGTCCAACATCACTGCCTGACCTCACAAATGCGCTTCTAGAAGAATGGTCAAAAATTCCCATAAACACTCCTAAACCTTGTGGAAAGCCTTCCCAGAAGTGTTGAAGCTGTTATAGCTGCAAAGGGTGGGCCAACTCCATATTAAACCCTACGGATTAAGAATGGGATGTCTTTAGAATGGGATGTCTCAAGTTCATGTGCATGTAAAGGCAGGTGTCCTAAAACTTTTGGCAATATAGTGTATCTACATGCATTTATGATCAATAGATAATTTGATTAAAATGAGTCAAAATGAACATGTTTTAACTGATTACAAATTCAACATATACAAATATGAAAGGGAACATTTATTTTGAGCATATACACCTCATAACTTTATGAAATGTTTGTATAATCATTCATCAAATTCTAACATAACAGAGATTCTAAAAAGAAAGAAATTATGTTAAATATTGAAACCGCCAGTAGGTGGCAGCGATTCGCTGTTTTAATGAGTGAGCCACTTGCCAATTCGTTCAAATGTCAGATTAATTTAGGAAGAAAATAAACACAGATGTGAATAATTTTGTCATTGATAATTACAGTCACTACTGAAAAATCAACTAACATAACAGACAGCTGTTTCAGTAACTTGTTATACTGATTATGGCTAAATGCATTGGATTAGCTAGCTAAAATATATGTGGAGTGTCCTTAGCTATTACACAATATTCTCATACCTCCTTCTCAGTACATGTTTTATTCTGTTTAACGTCCCTCTTTGACCAGCAGTTTAATATAGTCTGCTGGGCAGCGCTTCTCTTCATTTTTGGCGCTACCTGTGCTCTCTCATTCAAACAGCAGTTGCAAAGCACCACTCACGTTGTGTTGGTGAAAGCACAAAGCATTGGTTGGGCGTTACCAATCAGTTCAATGGAGGAAGAGTATTTTTTTGTCTGATTTATTATGACAAACTCATATTTGATTAGGAACAAAATTATTGTTACAAAAATAAATGAATTCTACATATTTTTCATTTGATATACTGTGATTTTCATGTAGAAATATTGGGGGGTTGTAACTGATGGATGGGGGTTCACATATTGAACAGATTGTGTGTTTAGTTCACATTCTCAAACATGCTGTCCCTCTTTAAGGTTACTGTAGTTTTAATCCTGCCAATCCCTCTATATTTGGCGCAGGTGCTCATGGTAGACGCAGAAATGCATTTACTCCCTCAGTGAGAATATTAACCCCTCAGAACAGAAGGTTTAGTGAATGTCAGAGCTAGAACTCTGAGGCTGGATGCTTTTCCCTCTGTGCTGTCTGTCTGAATTTATGGACTCTATTCATTTCCTCTGCCGGAATTCCTTCACACAGGAAATGAATCATGGATTCTGACATAGAGTCATAGGAGGGTTTCAGCAATAAGAGCAGCTTTGGGTGATAAATGGGGGAATGATTTTTCCCCACAATCCGCTGCATTCTCGAAGTCACTTGTGGCCGACACATTGTGACCAGCACTGGACGGCTTGCAGAATTTTGAACCTTTTGCCTGCATTTAGATAGTAAGTCTGTTCGTAACAAGACCAAAAGCTACATATTTAACTTCAGTTGTTACAGTAACTCACTCCCCAACAATTCAAGACTTTCTCCAAAATTCTATCTGCATTTCTTGTCATTTTTCATAGCTTGCTATCTGTCTTGCGCTCCTCCTTGCCATCCTTTCCTGTCTCCTGTCGTGCTCCCTTAATCACAAATGGCAGGTTATTGATTTGTGGTTGGGGCATTTTTCAGAAAATAGCACCTGACTGACAGTGCATCCATGACCAAAACATCATTCTCTTTACAGAGACATTGTATGTGTGTGCGTGTGTGCTTGTGTGCTAAGTGCAAGCGCTATTTATTTCTTTTCTGATATATTTCTCACGTTGGGGCAAGGTTGAGGAATCAGACCTTCCCTGACTATAAAAAAAGGAAACAGGCCAGCTCACGCACAATTGTGATTAATTAGCTGCCCATCATGGCGGCTGTGGGTTCTAAGAATGGATGGATTGGCCATTAGAGCTGAATGGAGGAAAAAGAGGCCAGCAAGGTAAGCTGTCTGGGGCCTGACGGCTGGAGACATGGCAGGGAGAGAGCATGTTTGCCAAGTCAGTCTAAAGTCTATGCTGACAGACAGACAACAGACACAGATACACACACGCAGAACAGTAGACCCATTTTCACGAACCATCATTTATAGAATGAACAGTGTAATATATGTCCAAAAATGATTTGAAAATCACTTCCTATATCAGCAATGCTGCATTTATTTGACCAAAAATTCTGGAAAACAGTAATATTGTGAATTTTTTTTTTTTTTTCAGTGTATTTCAGTGTCACATGATCCTCGGAAATCATTCTAATATACTGTTTTTCTGCTTGAGAAAGATCTCTTATTATTATCGATGTTTATTTATTATATTATTTATAATATTATATTTATTATAACATGCTGAATACTTTTGTGGAAATTGTAATACATTTTTCAGGATTCTTTGATGAATAGAAAGGTCAAAAGAACAGCATTTATTTGAAATATAAATCATTTGTGACATTATGAATGTCTTTACTGTCACTTTTGATCAATATGATGCATCTCTACTGAATAAAAGTATTCATCTCTTTCAAAAAAAAAATCTTAATGAGCCCAAACAGTCGTGCATACAACATATGTCAAATCAAGAGGTATTTATTTTAACAACAGCACAATCACACTTTAAGCACAACATTTCACAACAAGAATTATGTGCAATGCAACAACACTGAAACATTTGATATGTGACTGAAGTCTCTAAAAGTGCCCAAACAAAATGTACATGTAAAGATTTTGGAATAGCATAATAAACTCATACCTTCGCAAATTAATTAACATAATCATAGCTTACCCGGTTTGACCTCTTTTAATGAAGACCCAGGCTAAGTTCCTTTGCCACAACGGTACCAAATCATTCCTTCTGTGCGCTATTTCTCTTTCCCTCCCTCTTCTGAGGTATCCCACAGTGAGCTCTGTCTGAAGCATTGGTTATTGCTATCAGCACTCTGAACCGCTAATTATTCTCTACCCTATATCTCACATACACAAACAACACCTAAGCTTTATTTAAACTTTGCTTCCTGACACGCAGCTACAACTGTGACTTTGCAAGAGTTAGCCATATATGGTTGTGCTGCTAGAGACTTACTAGTATATTACCAGTGATGGGAATAACGGTGTTATTCGTTACTAACGGCGTTACTTTTTTCAGTAACAAGTAACCAAACAAATTACTTTTCCCCCGTTACAACGCCGTTACCGTTACTGACAATAAAATGCCGCGTTACTATAATTGAGCTCACTAAAGCGGTTTTCATCCGAGTAGGCTCTCTCTCAGCAATAGGACCTTCAAAGTTTTTTCTCTGGTGTGTGTGTTGGGGTGGGACACAGGCTAACTGATGATGATTGGTGTGTGATTACAGATGATAGACCTGCAAAGCATTTGTTGTAAAGAAATAGTACAGGTCAGTCATACGCAAATACAATTTTAAACTGATAATAACGTACGATGCTCTGTGTGTGTGTCTGTGTCAGAGCATGCGAGCGGAGCGCGAGCTCAAACCAGAATACCCTGACATGTGACATGCTGGATCGAAGATATGTGAAATAATTTTTTTCTAGTCGACTAGTAGCTGTTCATTTAAGTCATTAGATGACTAATCACATTAATATTAATTTAATTTATGAAATACTGGAGAGATCAAACCATAATAATGAGTGTTTACGTAATATAGGCTATATAGCACTCAAGTGCACGGATAAAGCTTGCCATAAAGAACCGGCAAAAGTAATGATTATGAATGTGACAAAAAAGGCGACATTTTAATTGTTTATTAATAAACTAAGGTTTTCTGAATCAGTGTCAGCTGCAAAGATGAAGAATGTCAACTGACTCTCATCATCTCCGCATAGTGGACGCGCCTAGAGAGAAAATGCACATTTCATTCGGATTACATAATCAGAATAGCCTATTTCTTTTCGTTTTGAATTATTTTGTTTAAAAGTAGACATTTCAAGCTTTCTATAGATGTATTTCTCATGTCTGTAAGGCAAGCAGCCTATACGCTGAGTTTCGGTTTATTCAGCCTATAAGACGTGCTCCAGTTCACGTGCAAGTGATCGCGCCGGCGCCTCCATGTCATGATTATATTGTCTGCTATATTTGCTTCTTATTTATTAAATCTAGGAAATTGGTTGATGAAACATTGATTAAAATTAAGATACAATTTTTACAAAATGAAATTCACTTTAAAGAAAGGCTTTCTACAAAACAAAACTTAATGAAGTGGTCAAAATCATATCTGACCCACTCCATGTCTCCCAATATATTGCGCATCTTATGATGTATTCTTACTCATGCTCTTCACTTTTCTTAATCAAATAGATAGATTTAAAAAAAAGGCCTATTTAAACATAAATATGAAACTATGTTTTCTTTAATGGCTACCAACACATATAGTACAGTACAGAGAAATTTGATGTCGTGAGCAGGAGCGGATCATGAGTCACAAGTCGGATCAAGCATCATTTATTTTTTGACTTATATTTAATATTGGGGGCATCCAAGTTACTTGACATAGGGGCCTATTTGAAAGAATTTTTAAAAGGTAACACAGTAGTTACTTTCCCTGCTAATTAGTTGCTTTTATAATGACGTAACTCAGTTACTATTTGTGAGAAGTAACTAGTAACTATAACTAATTACTTTTTTAAAGTAACGTGCCCAACACTGTATATTACCCATACTAAACCCAACTCAAAACTCAATTTAACTGCAACTGAATCTTGACAGGCCACTTGAACGCAGAGGGGCCTGACATTTCAAAGCTTGCAAACTGATTTTAGTGGCCTAATAGTTTGTTTCATCAACACAGGTTGATAAAATTGACACTTTGTCAATCAAGGACACACATCTCTCATGGCATCATCACATACTTATGCTTTCCAGTTGCAATATTACACCACATGCCACTAGTTTATGATTTTGTGGACAGGTTACATTTTGCAAGTCCACCTCTGCTGCTGTCTGTCAGTCAGTGTCCAGCTTGTTACTGAATGGGATGCTCTGGATGTGTGTCATTTTATCAGGCTATGGAGAGAAACATCACCTCTAGTAATTGCATGTCCATACCAGTGTTAGTTTAACATTATATCAGCCGCGGCTCATTTTTAAGGGCAGGTGGGGCAGAGCCCCACCAAAATATTCATCCAAACATAGATCTCTAAATACACTGAATTAATAATAAATTATAAATGTGTTCAGCATTCTGCAACAAATATTTTTCAGATATTCTAGAATATTTTAAGTCATAAAGTAAGCAGGATGTTAAAATGTAGCGCAAGGATTCTACAGGCATGTATTATGATAAAGAGGGGCAGCCGGTCTCAGAGCCCATCCCTAGCTCTACAGCGCCCCACAAATTTCCATTGTAAATCTGTGGTGAAAAATGGAACTGCAGCACACACTCATTGAGAGCCATTGGGGCAGATTTCAGGCTGCACCGCTTATTTTCATGTGACATTAGCTTATGTAAACCTCTCTCCAGACCAAGACCATAGAAAAATCTGCCCTACCTAAATGTATGACCAGGAGACGCTACTGCATTATATAATATTAGTCTGTGTGTTGTCTCGCATAGCCTGACCTTCAGACTGACGGCAGAAGTTCTGGACTCTGTCGCAGCTTTCATTGGCCAAGGACCGCCCAAGAGGACATTTGACTGACATGTAACGCAACCAATCACAGATTGTTTTGTTCCGCGTCATGTTTAGGTAGGTAAAAATGTAGAGTTGATGTCCTTACAATAACAGACTGGCATGCATCTAATAAGTTATTAATTCAAGAATGTTGTCCAAGTTTACTGCAACAATGGAGCCGCGAACGTCACATACTTTTGAAAATCCAGTGTTTAGTTCAGGGGTGGAGAACATTGGTCCTGGAGGGCCATTGTCCTGCAGACTTTTGCTCCAACCCTGAAAAAAAACACTCACCTGCCTGTAACTTTAGTAATCCTGAAGACCTCAATTAGCTTCCGGTGTGTTTAATTAGAGTTGGAGCTAAACTCTGCAGGACAATGGCCCTCCAGGATCAACGTTCCCCACCCCTGGTTTAGCTGATCCTGTTAAGCACTCATTCTCACAGTTGTAAACATGACAGCGTTCTTCTTCTACGAAGGGGTTTGGTGTCACGGCATTTGTTTCCAGACAGACCATTAAAGAATGCAACACGCATGTCTCCCGGACATCCTGTAGAATCCAACCAACTAGATGACGACTTTGAAAATCCTGAAGTGTTTCCAGTTAAGTGTGCCATATGCATCAGACATTCAGCCAACGGTCTGTGGGCATTACATCTGAGGCTGAGCCTCGGCCATGTGTCCACCAAAGCATTTTTAGCCAGCTGAAAACGCTAGATGCTCTGCTGAAAACAGCTATCTGTGAACGCTTCGGCATCGCAGCATTTTTTTTTTTTCCCCAGTTGAGACGCTTTTTTTGCTACGAAATATATGCGGCACTGTTACTTGTAACTGATTTCACAGATAATTTGTTTCAGACTAAAAATATCGACGCAATGTAAAGTACTTGCTATGTTCGGAGACCAGCAATATTAATTTCTCATCCATTTTGTTCTGTTCTCTGCTTGTTGATGTCGTTGCACAGCAAGAATGTTGTGACAGTTCCTCCTCCACTCTGATTGGACGGCTGACTAAAATGTCACAGCGCTGCGTTTTACTCAAATGGTAGATGTCCACTGGCACGAAGCAGGTGGAGCAGAGCGAGCGTTTTCAATTCATTCCTATGGAAGTCAAGCTTCACAATCCCACAATCCACCTCGCGAGAGCGAAGCTCGACTTCCATAGGAATTAATTGAAAATGCTCGCTCTGCTCCGCGTCAATGGACACCTACTGAAAGTTGAACATTCTTTGAATGCAATTAACACATTGAATTAAATGTGAAATTTTGAATGATTTTAATCATCATTTTTACAGAGCATTTTTGCCTCACCAGGTTTAACTTTGTCAAATTAAGATGCATTTGGCATTTCTACTTCCCTTATTCTTTCTTGAACCTTTCACCCAGTGCCTTATGTCCAACATTTTAGTTCACAATTTAAGGCCCCTTTAAACCACCCACCCACAGACACACACACACATACACACACTCAAGCGTACACAAATACAAACACATGCACACAAGAAAGATATTTTGAGAGTGCCATCTGCAATCGTGCCAACAGACTGAAGTTCCTGTAGATGTCTCTCTTGTTGATCAATCCTTAATTATTCCCTCGACTCCTCTTCTGGCTCAATGCCCTTCAATCCCACACTCTTAATTACTTTTTTTTAAAGAGAAACAAACAATTATGCAAAGATCTTCACTCCCTTTATTTATGGAGGAATACCTTTGGGAGGAAGAGTGGGGCAGGAGAGAAGTTAATAAGTGCTCATCCTTCTCTTTTTTGCAAAATAAATGAATTGATAAACAAAACGCCTCTCCAAACTTGCGGCCTGACAGCAGGCAGAGTCCCAGAAGGCATTGCAGCATCAGTGGATTTTTGTCTGAGCACTGTGATTGGATAGATCCCTGGCTCCAGTGTGGCCGCGAGGCACAATCGGACGTGGCACTGTTGGAATCTCTTGGCCTGGTCGATGGGGCTGTATTTAATGGCTGCTGTTGTTTCCTGCTTGTACACAATAGTGTTGAATGAATTAGATTTGTGGCCTCTGCGGCTCACAGATCATCCATGAAAAAATATTACAGTGTATATTTATGACGTATTGATTTGTCTCCGAGCTCAGACAAAGTGCTGATTATGTACAGCGGGAGCCTTGTGAGTCGAGGGAGTGTGTGGGGCCGTGCACCGTTCTGCTTTGCTCTGAAGGAGAACGGTAACTATTAGCTGAAGTCAGTGTGACTTTGGTTATAGGTCATGTCTCATTAATATGAGGTGATTTCAACAAGCCACCTCTTATACCTCAGATGACCACACTAATTAAAACAGTCTCTCGTTTTCTCTACCTCACAGCTCTTCCTCTCTTTCTAATAACCCATCTCTTGCAAACTCTTTTGCAGTCCTTTTCCTTAATGCCTATTACTTACATTTCATTAAAAACCCAGTTAGGAGAACTTTACCAGGAGGAAAACCTAATAGGTTTTTAACATACATGCTGTATAAGGACTGTTTAAAAAAACTCCCAAGATGCTGGCATAATATTCGGTATACCTTTCCTAAATGTTTTCTTCTTCAGTGTGCTTGTGTATCCTATTAAAACATCCATCCTGGACTACAGAGAACAAATCCAATCACACCCTCCATGACCCCCTTATTTAAACAGCAGGGTTGTACGCCAAAACTGAATTGAGAATGCTTATTAAATTAGTTCACTTTGAAGATTAGGAAGATAAGAATGAAGATGAAAAAAAAAAAAAAAAAAAAAAAAAAAAATCGATATTTAACAAGTTATGGAGTAAAATATCTAGCTTCCGCATGAGCCGTCTTCCGTATTCAACGTGCGCAGAAACTGTAAAACTCTCGCAGTTCAAAAAGCTTACGCTTCGTCCTACACCTTTCCTATTCAACTTACGGAAAATTCTACGTAACTTGAATACGGAAGGCGGCTTGTGCGGAAGCTAGATATTTTACTTCATAACTTGTTAAATATGGATTTTTTTTTTTTACACAAATGCATCGTTTTGTTTCAGAAGGCCTTTATTAACCCTCCGGAGCCGTGTGGAGTACGTTTATGATGGAAAGATGTGGATGGAGACACTTTCTTCAGGTCATACTCGTTGATCCCGCTGACTGCCATTATAAAGCTTGGATGCATCAGGATATTTATTAATATTTCAGCGATTGTGTTCATCAGAAAGAAGATAGTCATATACACCTAGGATGTCTTGAGGGTGAGTAAAGCTTGGAGTAATTTTCCATTTCAATGTGAACAAATCCTTTAAAAGTTTTGATGGAAAAACACTACATTTTCCCCCCAGAATTCCATTAACTTTATTTTATTAAGTAAATTCCACTCCCTGCATTCCAATTCAAATTCAAATTCAACTCCTGATTAGACTTCAAACAACTGAATTAAGTCTTTCATTCTAGTACAGCAAACTTTCTCTGACGATTTCTCTGAACATTCCCCTCTGTTCTCTGTGCAAAACAGATAATATTAAAGGTCCCGTTCTTCGTGGTTTTTTGAAGCTTTGATTGTGTTTATAGTGTGCAATATAACATGTGTTCATGTTTCGCGTGTAAAAAAACACAGTATTTTTCACATAATTTACTTATCTGTATACCGCTGTTTCCACTGTCATAAAAACGGGCTGATGACTTCCTTGTTCTATGAAGTCCCTCCTTCAGAAATACGTAACGAGTTCTGATTGTGCCAGCGGTTCCTGTGTTGTGATTCGACAGCAGCTTAGCGCTCCTTGCCCGGAAAGGTCACGCCTCTTACCATAACGGGGAGATGCACGCGCTCAGTGTTATCGTAAACATGTCTTTAATTTTACCTTATCAATTTGAGCCGGAATCAGACCCGGAGAACATAGATGAAGAGGATCGAGTAGAACCTGTGCAAACACGTCTTTTACAGGATGTGTCACAATGGTAAGCTGTTTATTTACAGTAGGTAACGTTACATAGGCCTAAACATAGAACAATGATTCACGTGGCTGCAGCTAAACCAGCATGTGGTTAAACAGTAAACAACAGATATAATCAACAAATAATTTAAACTGATCATAACAAACACCAACAATCGATGGTGTCCGGTTGAATTACTACACTTTTTAAAAGTTTTGGTCGGATAAGTTTCAATTGCCATCTAGTTAACAAAGCTAAACAGCGTTGCCCTTTGTGTGATAAGTTACAGAAACTGTTAAACGCACCAACGTAAATAATAAAATGCACTTACCGGTTGTGGTCCACAAACAACGCCTTCTCCAGACAAAGAGGGAACTGCTCCATCTTTCAAAAATAATCTTTGTGCGAATCCGGCATTAAACTGACTGAGATTGAGGAAGCTGTCCTCAGTAAAGTGTGCTGCACATAGTTTAACATGTGGATTATAATTTTCGGGAACCGAGTTAAACATAAATTGTAACCACTGATTTCTAAGTACAGCGTCCCTGGGAAGGCCAAACAAAGGTGATTGGACTGCGGGATGAAAATAACAGCGTTTCGACGACATGGCGACAAACACACTCTACAAACGCAACTCTTGTGTATTCCTGTGGGCGGAGGTTAGTCAAAAAACTGTTTTAGTGACATCATTAAAGAAGGAAGTAGAGGGATGTAGTCCAAACTGGCCGTTCGATGTAGGCGACTTCTGTTAAATAAAATATCTCGCTTGGCATTGAACTTTGAGCTTTAAAATTTTACAGATTTTATTTATACTCTAACAACAACATTACACACTAACTAAAGTTTGAAACATGGGATCACGAAGAATGGGACCTTTAATATTAATAGCTTCTTGATATATCGATCACAATATTTTCTTTAGTATGGCGGAATTTTACACTGGTCAGGCAATTGCTCAGGAAAAACAAAACTGTTTTTGTTTACATGCATAATATCTGCAACAGTTTGGGGCCCCCAAGTGGTCAGAGACCCCTGGCCACTGTGCCCCATGGGACTGTGTGCAAGTTTGTTTCTCCATGATGTCTAAAGTGCCCATGTGTGTAGCTATGTTAATGAAAATAAATGTGTGCATAGAGAGGGGGCGTGGAACAGATCGATAGGTTAGCATCAACAGAGCAGGGAAGGGGTGATTATTGCTGATCGGGATGCACAGGAGATCAATGACTCTCACTCCGAGCCTTATTCTCTGATGGATCCTCTTTTGCATATAATCTGTCCACAGAGAATAGGGGTATGAGACATGTTTATTTAACCTCACACTGATGGCACATGACTCTTAAAGGGATAGTTCACCCAAAAATGAAAAATCTGTCATCATTTACTAAATCATTTACTAACATCAAAGTCAACGAGGTCCACTGTATTTTAGGTGAACTATCCCTTAGTTCCCTTAGTCCCTTTAGGGTGTAACTTTCACTAGTGGCATCAAATGGAATTGAATGAATAATGACAGTTTTCAAACACGTTTCCCAAACAATCCCTCTGCCTGCCATTGGTCAGGAAAACAGGCATTGGTTGAGCCGGTGTTGCTATGTCGGGCTGGTCAGGATTCTCAATACCACCACATAGACACAGTGTGTACACTTTCCAGGGAAATAAACCTGCTTAAAGCTGAGATAAGAGAAAGTATTTGAACAGAAAAAAAATAGCACTTCACCTTTAACCTTTAAAAGTTAATGCTAATGCAATTCAAAGAGCAGCCCCACATTTTCATATCTGATGCAGTTTCTCTGAAAGAAATCAGTTTAGATCAACAGTATGATCAAGATCTTATAGTAATGGTCAATAAAACTGTTTATGGACACAAACAAAAGTTTTAGTCATGTCTGCAAGGTTAAGTCTAATCAATTATGATTTGCAAATTATTATTGCAAATAATTATTATAAATAGCAAATAACAGTATAAAATAACAAAAATATGAGAGATAATAGCATACATGCAGGTTGAGTACACTGAGGAAGCTGAATACAATCTAAAAGCCTTTAAGAAGGGCTCTGTTTCATCTATGTGTGTGTGTGTGTGTGTGTGTGTGAGAGAGAGAGAGAGAGTGAGTGAGTGATTGAGTGAGTGAGTGAGAGAAAGAGAGAAAAAAAAAAAAAAAAAAAAAGAGTTTGTGTAAGCCTGATTCTGCACACAGTGATTCTTTCAAGTGCACTTGACATTTCATGTGTTGCCAGGCACAGTGGGCCACATCTGTTCCCTTTGCATTATTGTTTTCAGAGAGCACTGACTCCTGCCATGATACTAACATAATCCTCTAATAACAAACAAGGCAACAGAGTTCCGCTAGTGTTTTCTTCAGTCCATACTATTCATACAAGCCTTTTGAACAGTGCCTGTGACCAACAGCCTTCGCACAGAAGGAAGTTCTGTCATGCTGTTCCAATAAAAGCTGGTAATTCATGAACACTGTGGTTCTTGATTATTCTTGTGTATTTTGTTTACATGCTATTGGTCAAAGCATTCAGCCAGCACTCTTTCAGAATTAGGGGCCAGATTCATGAAACATAATAAGAATAATACTCCTTTTTACTATTATTAAAGCAACACTATGTAGTATTTGACAGTGGTAGAACAACTCTTAACCGGATGAATTCTACTGTCGCTGCTACCTGAGCAGCCTCCTAGCGGCTACAACCACACTCTGCAAGTTTCGTGTTTGGGTTGGTACACACAGCCCCGCCCATCCCCCCGCCAGCAGAAGAGTGTGATCTGCTTTACGGCATACGTCACATATTTTACTCGTAGCCTGGGTGGAGTTAACCAAGAGCTAACTAGGGCTGCGTTCCAGTTCGTTTTTTAAATGCCCTTCCCTCGCTAACTTCCCTCAGTCTCGTTGACTCGGATGTACGTCGTTGCTTACGTTGCATGAGTGCCCACTACTGGCAGAACCTTTGCAATGGGCTGAACTGGAACGTCCTAAGCCCTTGATCACTTGGAATCCGCAAAGGAGCTGATTTATTATTTATTTTTTCCCCTTACAAAATTGTTTAATACAGCATTCTATATGTATATATGTGTGTTTTAAATGTTTAAAAAAAATAATAATATATCATCGAGTTGTTTGTGGTGGGGTAAATTAAACGCGATATGCGGTGACGTCATAATCGTGTTGCATTGTGGGTTATGGAGCTGCCTGAAGTGTACATATGAAGTAGACTTTGACCGAGGGAGCAAGGGTCTGTCCATTTAAACTTCCCTCGTCCACTTCACGAAGTGGAACGCACTTCAAAATGGCGGCAGGGATTCCCCTGAGGGAAGTGTTTAGGGAAGTTCACGAGTGCGTGTCTAAAACTGGAGTGGAACACAGCTCAGAAGACGAAACAATCTAATATGCAAATCTCAAAACCAACGCCATGGCAGAGCCAGCAAAGAAACCAAAGAGAGTTTTGTCGGAGGAAGCGAAGAAAAGAAAGAGAGAGAGTGATCGGACACGAGCCCGAACACGAATCAATATCGGACGAGCTTACACTCGGTGGCGCAAGCTGAAAGAGGCAACGGGTTGCAAAACAGATGGAGACCTAGCCTTCCTGCTACTGGATTTGACGTACATTTTTTCTTACTGTTCTGTACTTTTGAACAAATTCACGTTTATTGCGCTACCTACTGGGAAGCTTATACAGCGACAGTATTTACGACACTGGTAACAGACAATTGCGCTCATCGATCACATGGGGGAACGTGAGCAAGTGTTGCTTTAAAGAAATGTTTTGTAATCCAAAAAAAAACTTCATAATGTTTCTCTTCTTTTTCTTTCTCTTACTGGTTAAAGGGTTAGTTCACCCAAAAATGAAATTTCTGTCATTTATTACTTACCCTCATGCCGTTCCAGGCCTGTAAGACCTTCGTTCATCTTCAGAACGCAAATTGAGATATTTTAGTTGAAATCCGATGGCTCCGTGAGGCCTCAAAAGGGAGCAATGACATTTCCTCTCTCAAGATCCATTAATGTACTAAAAATATATTTAAATCAGTTCATGTGAGTACAGTGCCTCAATATTAATATTATAAAACAACGAGAATACTTTTGGTGCGCCAAAAAAAAACAAAATAACGACTTGACTGGAGCATTATGAATCAGCGTGTCAAATCCACAGTTCGGAGCGCCAAAGTCACGTGATTTCAGCAGTTTGGAGGTTTGACACACGATTCGAATCATGATTCGACACGCTGATTCATTGATGTGGATGCAGACACTTCATTCAGCTCATACTCATTGATCCCGCTCACTGCCATTATAAAGCTCGGATGTGTCAGGATATGCTGATATCAGGACACGCTGATGCTCCGAATCTTCCTGAAGCAGTGTTTTGAAATCGGCCATCACTAAATAAGTCGTTATTTTGTTTTGTTTTTTTGGCGCATCAAAAATATTCTCGTTGCTTTATAATATTAATATTGAACCACTGTACATGAACTGATTTAAATATGTTTTTAGTACATTAATGGATCTTGAGAGAGGAAATGTCATTGCTGGCTATGGAGGCCTCACCGAGTCATCGGATTTCAACTAAAATATCTTAATTTGTGTTTCTGAAGATCAACAAAGGTCTTACAGGTGTGGAACGGCACGAGGGTGAGTAATAAATGACAGTATTTTCATTTTTGGGTGAACTAACCCTTTAAATGCATGCATTGATATGGTTGTAACAATCGATCCTCAAGGGGGTGATAGAGTTATATTCAGATGTCATAAACCGGATGTGAAAATATTTAGGTAAATTGCTATAAACATATTGACTTTAACTGATTTGCTCAGCAATATTCTTTTCAAACTGTTGCTCCAGATCAGTTGAACTGAAATGGAAAACTCACCATAGATAGAAGACAAAATTTATGTTAGTTCACAGCAAACCATAGATGAGAAGGAAATTCATACTGTACATCTGTTGCGTTTTAAATTGTGGTCACATTTTGGAATGCAACATACTACAAGTACAATTTATCAGATATTTGTTGAACCTGAAGTGATGATTGAGGTGGCAAGTAATTGACTGATCCACTAATACTGCACAATGAACTTGGCTGACTGACACAAAATTCAGATTGGTCAGTACAAGTGGTGGTTGATGTCCCCCTACACCCCGGTTTCTGTTTTGGATACCAGCACGGTTGTGAATCACAGTCGTACAGATATTCAGCACAACAGCACCCTTGCTCATGTGCTATTTCTTAATTGAAGCAAACGTATTATGCTCATTTCCACTCTCCTTCATTACACGGAAACAAATGAGGCTGTGCCAGGTCTTGAGTGGGACGAGTGAACCCTTGAGTGTTAATGAGCACACACCTAATGACATGGCGATGACACCTCCAGTGGGCTTTAATTGGAGACATACAGATTAACAATCACAGTAGAAACCAAAGGTGTGTAAACTGCATACGTGAGGATTGAGAGGCTCTGTCAGGCGTCCAACACCCACTAGAAACCAATTCTCATTTTCACTTATGCAGAGTTAATTAGTCTCCACAGTGAGAGTAATGGGATAAATGTGCATCGAGGAGAAAGAGAGCGAGCGACAGAGAAAAGACAAAGGACGAGAGAGAGTGAGAGAAGGATTGTGTTTCCGTGACAGCTCGGTGTGGAGGACTGAAAAAGATCATTTGGTATGAGTGAGTGCCATCCCCAATTACTCCTTATTGCTTTTAGAGGACAGAGAGTAGGAGGCCGTAAATGAAATTCACGTGGTATGATGGCCGTTTTTATAAGACCGCCGAAGTGAAGGTCACCGTGAGCAAGTCTGAATTAAATTTTGATTGATTTATTTACTGATAGGGTGTGGGCTTTCATTTTCCTCGCCGGGGTCATTGGAGATGAGCACGATTTGTCTCTGTGTTCAACAATATCCACACCAATTAATACAAATCAGGATTTCATATTTCAAACGTGTGTCAAAATTTGAAAGTTCCTCATTCAATTCCCAGCAGCAGAATACAGTCCTGTTTTCGAGCACTAAATACTGTTAGTACGCTTGCTGCGGTAGTCGGTGTTAGCGGTGTTGCACAAGTAATGTAATCGCTGAACATCGTGTAACACCGGTAACAACGACTACAGCAGTAAGCCTACAAACTGTTACTGTTTTAAATTCTGCTTCAAATCAGTAATCACTTTGAAAAGAACTAAACAAACAAAATGGACATGATTTGGAGAACTATATCTCTCCCATAACCCTCCTCTTGTCTGCAGGCTTCTTATTACATTGAGATACGCACCGAGGGAGCATGTACACTTTCAGTTTTATTGACCCATAAAGGCAAACTGATGGTCATTTCCACTTAAGTTGTTACAAGTAAGTGGCTTAAAGAGAACTTATATACTGGGGAGATGTAACTGTACATTTGAGTCTCTCACAAGGAGTCATTGCCTCGCTGTTTTCTCTCTGTGAGGCCTGACAATGATCCATACAACACTCACAAACAGCCATTACACAAATCCCGCATCTGCTCCCTAGGGTTCTCTCAGGAGGGTGCTGAGGTGGATTCAAATTCGCAGTGTATTTTGTAACTGTTATCCTGTAGGTTCTGGGGGCCTGACAGTTCTCTGAAACAGCAGAAGTTACTGTACTTCCAAATGGATATAAATAGTGAGGGTTGTTGAACTTTTTGTAGAAGCATTTCTGCCTGAAATAAGACAAAACATAACTGTAAATGGCTAAATATATACCATAAGCAAGAACACATGGCGAAAATATGGAGAAAGTACACATAAAATATGGAAATATATAATGTAAAGACATTTACATTGAAATAAATGCTGTTCTTTGAAATAAACTTGAAATAAATGCTGTTCTTTTCAACTTTCTATTCAAAGGATCCTGAAAAAAAACATGAAATTAAAAAAACAAATATGCTGTTTTCAACACTGATAATGATCAATGTTTCTTGAGCATCAAATCAGCATGCACTCTTGGTGAGCATAACAGACTTCTTTCAAAAAAAAAAAAAAAAAATCACATATCTATTTTTAAAAAGCATAAACAGATACTGCAGGGATACATGCCTCCTTTATATTTATATAAAGTGTCATTGATTAACACCTTACTGACACAATATGTGCCTTTACTTTATTATTTTCACCTGATGGATGATACAACAGGCAAATATTACATGGATTTAGATTAAAAGAGGGACTAAAGTCATATACAAATCAGAAAATCATTAAGAATTATTGAGCTACTGTAGTAATCAACCACCTAGCAATCAGCAAGAAGACCCTAGCAACCACACACAGTAACACCATGATACAAAACACCACAGAATCTACACAGCAACGACTCACAACATCCTACATGTACAGGTACCATCGTGTCAATGACTTTCGCACATGTAAAAAATGTAAAGAAACAAACTTTCTTAAGATACAATTTCAATGTTGTTTCTTTACTGACATTTGTGCTTGAGCAGATGTTTGCCTGTGCATGTGTGACGCATGGATGAACTTCTCCTGGGAAGTCTGTGTCAGCTCATTGTGCTATAGAGTGTAAAGGCTTTTCTGCACGTTGTCAGAGGAGTTTTAGGACTTGCTGAACTGATGTCACTAATCTGAGGGAGAAATCTGAGACAAGACGTGAATAGGGAATTTTCAAGGAGACTTGGTAAAAGTGACACTTTTTCGTTTTGGGCTTTTGGCACTTTTTATTGAAATGACAGTAGAGATAAAGGAAAATAAATCATGGGGTTTACAACACCAGCACTAGATGCAGGCCGTCATCAATCCTGTGGCCTTGTCCACACTAAAAAACGCATCTTTTTCTCTCCATTTTGGCCTTCCTTAAACACAGAGATTGCATTTTTGTCCTGCAAAAATTGAGCTTTTTTAAAACGCTCTCCCAAGTGGATAAATTTGAAAAAACTAAACAAATATTTTTAGTCATGTGACACATAACTATGTTCATACTCAGTATTGTGCCTGTTATGTGCTATTCACTTTCACACTGTTGCTAAAGATATGTTACTTTGTACACTCTTCATATCACATTCATATCACTCTTCATATTATGATCCTGAAAGAATTCATTTTGTGAGAACTTGATTATGTCTGTTCTATCTGTATCATCTTAGTGAGCTTTTATGAGGGTTTACGTATGCACAGTAAAGTGAATTTAGCCTTTTCATACTTTCCTAGGCCAAGTATGAGTATTATCAAATCAGATTACTGATATACCCTCTCATCACAACAAGGTTCCCTCTGTTTTTTCAGCAGTGAGCAAACTGGCATCTCTTTGAGTGCAACCTTGTGGACTGTATGAGCCATATAATGCCATATTTTGATTAATAGCCTGTAATATTCCTGTAGTGAAGATAAATTGTGCAGCTATAAGACCCTCAGTGGTCCCTTTGACCTTTGGAGATCTGTGGAAAGACCCTGCAAGAGCAGCATAAAAAAAACAAAACAAACATATATAATAAACAATAATAACAACATTTAGAAAAAAATAAGGTAACACTTTACATTAAGGTTCCCTTTGTAAAGGGTTTATAAATGTAACGAAGCGGGACTCATGGTAAGATCCATATGCAAGCTTTTATTTACAGTGGTAAGCGTGGTCGTACAGGCAGGGTCTAAGCAGGGGCAAACAGGAACAGCAAGGGCTAGGCAGAATCGTAGTCAGGGTACAGGCAGTAGATCGAGGCAGGCAGATAACATTCACAGAACAGGATGGCAAGGCAAGGGTCAAAGGCAGGAACAGGAACAGACAGGGAAACAGGATAAACACAGGGAAACGCTTAGAATTGACACACAGGGTAATCAAGACTTCGCGATTGGATGGTGTGAGTGAGAGTCCTTTTATAGTCCAGGTAACAAGCTGCAGCTGGGTGTGCTGATTAGTGAGGAGTGTGTGCATGGCTGTATGTGGCGACAGGTGATAGGTGTGGAGTGAACATGTGACTGGCAGGGAGGATTGTGGGAAGTGTAGTCCGGGAACTGACAGGAGCAGACTGTGATCATGACAATAAAGATGTTTGTTAATGAGTAATAAGTCATTTACAAATGCATTATAAATCATTAATAATGCAGTTATAACTGCATGAATAAAAAGGGCGACTTTAATGTAATACCTGCCAAATAGTGAGCCGTTTTTAACTCACATGTTATAAATGCTTAATAAATGTATTTATTAACACTTATTTAACCCAAAACCAGATTCCTGGTTTATTTCATGATGCAGCAAAAATTGACTAACAGACTATTAGACTGAAAGGGTTAGTTCACCCAAAAATGAAAATTCAGTCATTTATTACTCACCCTCATGCCGTTCCACACCCGTAAAACCTTCGTTAATCTTCAGAACACAAATTAAGATATTTTAGTTGAAATCCAATGGCTCCGTGAGGCCTGCATAGCAATGACATTTCCTCTCTCAAGATCCATAAAGGTACTACAAACATATTTAAATCGGTTCATGTGAGTTCAGTGGTTCAATATTATTATTATAAAGCGACGAGAATACGTTTGGTGCACCAAAATAACGACTTATTTAGTGATGGCCGATTTCAAAACACTGCTTCAGGAAGTATCGGAGCATAAATGAATCAGTGTATCGAATCATGATTCAGATCGCGTGTCAAACTGCCAACGGCTGAAATCACATGACTTTGGCGCTCCGAACAGCAGATTCGATACACTGATTCATTTGTGCTCCGATGCTTCCTGAAGCAGTGTTTTGAAATAAAATATAAATCACTAAATAAGTCATTATTTTGTTTTTTTTGCCGCACCAAAAATATTCTCGTCGCTTTATAATATTAATATTGAACCACTGTACTCACATGAACTGATTTAAATGTGTTTTTAGTACCTTTATGGATATTGAGAGAGGAAATGTCATTGCTCCCTATGCAGGTCTCACAGAGCCATCAGATTTCAACTAAAATATCTTAATTTATGTTACGAAGATTAACGAAGGTTTTACGGGTGTGGAAAGGCATGAGGGTGAGTAATAAATGACAGTATTTTCATTTTTGGCTGAACTAACCCTTGAAGGGTGTTGTATTTGTGGTTTTCTTATTAATATCTGATTAATATCTCATGACTGCCACTTTTCTTACTATGTTGCTTACCAGAAGTTTCTGTCTTACCCATGATACTCTCCAAAAAGGTCATGATGCCTATTCACAGCAGTGTATAAAAACTGATTTCTTGTTTTTTTTAAGATGAAATTCCAACTTTATTTTGAAAATAAAACATAAGATAATAACCATAACTTGATGAGATATTAATAATGAAAAAAATATTTCCAGTATTAGTTAACTGTGAACCATAATGTAGGGTGGACACTTGTGAACCATTTATTCATGAGTTATAAACATTAATAATATGAAAATGAACCTTAATGTAAAGTGGAAACCTGTGAACCATTTATTAATGAGTTATAAACATTAATAACCTGTGAAAGTGAACCTTAATGTAAAGTGGAAACCTGTGAACCATTTATGGGTAAAACAAAAACTTCTGGTAAGCAACATAAGAAAAGTGGCAGTCATGAGATATTAAAGGTCCCGTTCTTCGTGATCCCATGTTTCAAACTTTAGTTAGTGTGTAATGTTGTTGTTAGAGTATAAATAAAATCTGTAAAATTTTAAAGCTCAAAGTTCAATGCCAACATCGAACGGCCAGTTTGGACTACATCCCTCTACTTCCTTCTTTAATGACGTCACTAAAACAGTTTTTTGACTAACCTCCGCCCACAGGAATACACAAGAGTTGCGTTTGTAGAGTGTGTTTGTCGCCATGTCGTCGAAACGCTGTTATTTTCATCCCGCAGTCCAATCACCGGGTCTGATTCCGGCTAAAATTGATAGGGTAAAATTAAAGACATGTTTACAATAACACTGAGCGCATGCATCTCCACGTTATGGTAAGAGGCGTGACTTTTCCGGGCACGGTGCGCTCAGAGCTGTCGAATCACAACACAGGAACCGCTGGCACAATCAGAACTCGTTACGTATTTCTGAAGGAGGGACTTCATAGAACAAGGAAGTCATCAGCCCGTTTTTATGACAGTGGAAACAGCGGTATACAGATAAGTAAATTATGTGAAAAATACTGTGTTTTTTTACACGCGAAACATGAACACATGTTATATTGCACACTATAAACACAATCAAAGCTTCAAAAAACCACGAAAAACGGGACCTTTAATAAGAAAACCACAAATACAACACCCTTCAGTCTAATTATGATAGTCAATTTTTGCTGCATCATGAAATAAACCAGGAATCTGGTTTTGGGTTAAATAAGTGTTAATAAATACATTTATTAAGCATTTATAACACGTGAGTTAAAAACGGCTCAGGTATTGCCCTTTTTATTCATGCAGTTATAACTGAATTATTAAGGATTTATAATGCATTTGACTTATTACTCATTAACAAACATCTTTATAAACACTTTACAAAGGGAACCTTAATGTAAAGTGTTACCAAAATTAAAATATAATTTCAAGTGAACTTCTGTCAGACTAAGTGTCTTGCTTAAATAGGAGAGCTGTAGCTCAGTGGTTAGAGCGTGGCACTAGGAATGCCAAGGTCATGGGTTCGATCCCAGGGATTGCACATACTCAGATACAAATGTATAGTATAATGCAATGTAAGTCGCTTTGGATAAAAGCGTCTGCCAAATGCATAAATGTAAATGTAAATGTAAGCTGAATGTGTTTCCAAAAGCAGGCCACTCTTAAAGCTTGCACGTTATAAAATGACTTTGACAGCAAAAAGAATAATACATTGTTATATAATTTAAAAAAGGCTCAAATTTCACAATTATGCAAACAAATGTGCATAATGGAGCACAAACATGGACAATCTCATGTGTCCCTATTCTCACAAACAGGACTCATGTACAGTGACAGAGACTGAGTAAAAAGCTGTGTGGTGGCCTTTTAAACTGTCTGCTGATGATTTAGCATCAGTCTGAGGAAAGGAAAGGACTCCGCTCTCTTTAAGGCCACGGCCTGTCACAACACACATTCTCACTCTGCTGAGACACACACTACGCAGAGATGTGCGTACTCTTAAACACTCGCACACACTGCGATGGGAGCGACAGGCTAGGAAGAGTGTGAACGGGGGCAGAAATCCATAACCACACTCATACTGGTCCGTTTGTGCCGTCGCTCCGCATTCATCTGCAGTCAAAAGAGAACCATCACACCTTTGATCCCCTCGTCCACTGAGCACAACGCTTAATTGCACTGGTGGGAGTGAGAAATCGAACAAAATGTACACGTACGCACACACACGTGGGCGTTCATGCCCTCGGTCGACACCGGGATGATGCGTGCGCGTGTTGGAGATGAGGGGTGACAAGACAGGAAGGCAATAAGATATATAATTGATTCTAAGCCACTCAAGATCTCAAAAGTCAGATATAGAACACATGCACACACAACTTACAGTAATCATCACACACACACACCTGTCGTGAATTCCCAATAGAGTCCCTGGCCTCCTATTGAACGGCTGTGTGTTTACAGAGAAAGGCTTCCCATTGGTTTTCAGATCAATGGGATTATATTTCTTATAAAAGAGGGATGAGAGGATATGTCTGTGGAGGAAAAGAGAACAAGTGAATGAGGGATGAAGGAGCAGAGAGGCATGAGAGAACATATAAAGGTGAGGAAATATCCCATGTATGCACGTTGACTGGAGTGCAAGACAAGAAAGTATTGATTTATCTCCCTCTCTTCACTTTCCTTTCTGTGTCCTTTCACTCAACACTTTTTTTTCTTTTCTCATTATGGCTCCATTTTTCATCATTTCTGACAATTCGGTCATTGTTTACTCACCCTCACAGGGATTCAGCCTCTAGAAGGCAACAAAAATGCTTGAAAATGTAACAAAAAAAAGGAAAAAAAAAAGTTATTTGACTAATTGAAACTCTTTATAAATCGATATAAAATCTAGTCTGCACTGACTACAATCTGGAAAACATCTGCTTTGCTGCTTTGTAACAGCGAACACAAGACAATGTCCAATTTTCAAACAAATGACTCTTATGAACAGGTTCTTTGTATAAAAAAAAAATAAAATAAAAAAGATTAATGAAACAATGACTCAAACTTACTCAGTCAGTGAGTTTGCAAATGACTCTCTTACTGAACCACCGGTCATTTTTCGGTTATGTCTGATTCTAAATGAACTGGGAACAGTTACTGTGAATGTATAGACTTCAGGTTGTTGATATGTTAAATGTTGGCTTTGGAAATAAATTAATAATGGTATTAAAAAAAAAATCAAATATCTAAAAAAAATATTATAGGTTGTTTAGCATATGAGGTCCAATTATAATGTCCTCAGCATAGATAAAGAAACTGACTACACACTCTAAAAACCACTGGGTTAAAAACAACCCAAGTTGGGTTAAAAATGGACAAACCCAGCGATTGTTTTGACCCAGCAGTTGGGTTAAATATTTGACCCAACCTGCTGGGCAGTTTTATTTAACTCAACTTTTGATTAAAAATTACTATATGGCTGGCTTAAAGTGAACCCAAAATAGGTTGGAAATTAAAAATCAGATACATAATTACAATAATAATAATCAAAAGGGGAACATTTATTAATAAGCAATTTAATTAATGTTAATCATTTCATTTTTATTCAGTAAACTTCATAATAAATGTTCATTTATTAAACATATTAATAGATGTTAATTTCCAACCCATTTTGGGTTCATTTTAGGCGAGCAATGTAGTAATTTTTAAACGATAGTTGAATTAAATCAAACAACCCAGCAGGTTGGGTCAAACATTTAACCCAACTGCTGGGTTTGTCCAATTTTAACCCAGTATTTTTTAGAGTGAGACCACTCACCTCTAAGTCCCATTGTAATCTGTAGAGTACAAACTGACTGCGTTTACCCAAGACCGCATCCAAATGCGCTTGGCTCATTTTTTCTTTTGCGACTCAGCACACAAAGTCGCTACAACAAGGGTGTCCAAACCTGCTCCTGTCCGCCCCTAATTAAACACACCTGAACCAGCTAATCAAGGTCTTCAGACTCACTAGAAAGTGTGTTGGAGCTGACTGGAGCTAAACTCTGCAGGACAGTGGCCCTTGAGAAGCAGGATTGGAGCCCTGCACTACAAAATACAACGACTGTTGTACGGTCATCTCCTGCACATCCATGTTTGTTACATCAGTCATGCATCTCGAGGCAATGAGGTGCATGTTTTTGTGTGAGTTTGTTCAGAATGATTTGGACGTCTTGTAGTGTATGATCCTCAGTCATTTAACGTATGATTGCCCAGTTTTTCTCGGTAACCATTTACAAAGTTGGCAAGTGTATGATGCCTAGTCAAATATGTTCAGATTTTAATTCATGTATTCCAGCCTTTATTCTACTAAGCCTACACAGCAAATTCATCAGTGTTAAATTTCAAGTGTTAAGCCAATTTAGAGTAAAGTGTTGAAGTTATAGTGTAAAATTTAGAGAAATTAACACTATCAGTGTGTTAAAAGCTTGTTTGCTTCAGTGTTATCACAGAGTTACAGGTATCCAACACCCCCTGGTGTTATTTGCAACATCCGGGCATTTATTCAGCGATCTCGCTGAAAGATTTTTCCAGACGCCATTTTCTCGTGCCATGCGGAGGATGAGAAACGACAACTGGTGAGTTAAAGCTACTTTAAAGTTTGCGTTTAATGGACATCTTCTATCAAAATTATTAATTTAGTGTTAGTTTTTACATACGGGGATGTATTAACGCGCAAATGATGTATTTGTCCTTGTTCGTTACACAAGGCGGGTGCGCGCCATCTGAAGCGGTTTTAAATATTGCTCCTGTCTGTTACAAATAAGTTTCTCAAGGAAAGCGTTTTACTCTGTGCTTGCATTATATGGCTCTTTTTGTGCAAACATGAAGTTTATCGGAGTAGTTGATATGGTAGGTGTGTCGAACATACGGCCTGCAGGCTGAACATAACGTTAGCCCATGGATCAGAGGCCTTTTTCAACGGCTCTGCCACGGAGGCGTCCAAGCCGGCCTGAGGGATGATTCCAACAATAATATAAAATTACAGTTATTTGAGACACAATTTTCTATCACTCGCTTTCATCTCGAGTAAGAGAGATTTTAAAGTTTTATTGGGCAGCTATTTCCGCGGTTTTGTTTGTGTAATATCGCACGCTATCTAACGTTATTCAGCAACGTCAACGTTAATCACTTATTATCATTGGAGATAAGTGTCACATAAACTAATAAAATACCTCTGATGGGGTTTACTTTATTTTAACAATACATTTGATGTACGTTCTCTTGTGTAGGAACCAACCGGATCATGAGACACTACTTTTAAAATTTTCTTCTTCAGGTAAGTATTTTTTTTTTTATCTGTAAAGTTGCCATGAGGCTAACATAACCATGTGAAGTTAGATATTTAAGTGTGTTAAAGTCCTATAAAGGAATATGATTATTATGAATTCTGCACAAGAAATGTATTGTAAAAGTATTGTATATATAAATTTTGTGAATATCTTTCATACAATTTATTTATTTATTTATTTATTTATTGGTAAGTGCATTTGTTAAACAGGGTAGAAAGATATTGCTGTCATCCTTAGAAGTTGACTGGTGATCACCCATCTACAATCCTTCCTGATGAATCACACACCATCCTCAGAGTGTTTCCAAGGCTGCTGGACACTAAAGATCTGGTAAGTATTGGCATCCTTTTTTTTTTCAATTACAGTTAATATCTCTGAACTTAGTATATGATTGTCAGAAATATGAAGTTTTTGTTTGTGTTTCTGCAGATAGCTCAAGGTTTTAGACTCCTCTTTGGTCCACAAACAGCTGTCCAAACTGCTGGAGAAGTGGCCTACATTCTATAAGGAAAAGGTGATCAGAGAAGCAGAGAACCTTGACCTTACTACCACCTCAGTGCTCCAGAGTTTGCTGAAGTCTGCCAGGAATCAGTATCATGATGAATCTTCAGAAGATCACCCAGGTATTAATTTCAGAGCACTCGTGTGACAACAATACAAAAAAGGGAGGGGGAAAAAAATCTGTGTATCATTCTTTCGCTCATTTTTCTATATAAAACCAAAAATATATATATATATTTTTTTTTAATTTTCCTTTTTAAATCCAAAATGAAAAAAACAGAAAACAACTCGTTTTCTGATTTTCAATTTTGTGCTCAAATTAAAAATGGAAAAAACGGATAACTAGCCCTCAAATTACATTTTGGTTTTCTCATTGGATGCAAGTGGCTTACCGGAAGTGATCGTTACGCGCGCGGGGAAAGCGTCAAAGCGAGTGACATGACCGGACTGAAGTAGTTAACAATACATATACTAATATACAATAGTTAGAAAAATATGAGACTGAATAATTAATAAATATAATTGTGCATAAACGTATATACAATAAATAAATGCAATTTAAAAGCTAAGGAAACTTAATCATCATGTAGAATATATAAAGTTGCTCAAAATATTGGCCATATACAGTGTTAATGCAAAAGTAACTAGTTATTATTATTATTATTATTATTATTATTATAGCTACATGAATTATTGCACTTATTGAAAAGTAAGTCACATTATCTTTATTAATTTATGTAATTAAATAAAATGCATGAATTAATAAAGATATTTTGTTAGGGAAATATATTTATATTGTCCCTTAAAACTACTAAAATTTCGTATTTCGCAAGATCAAAAGCTATGGAAGCCCGTTTCCGCCACTAAATAAAAAATAAAAAAGTAATTGCGACTTTTTTCATCTGTGAATTCTGACTTTTTTTCTCACAATTGGGTTATAAAGTCAGAATTCCATATAAACTTGCAATCGCATTTGATCAATTCTGCTTAGAAAAAAAATTCTCAAAGAATTGACTATCACACAATTGCGAGTTTAATGACAGAATTTACTTTATAACTCGCAATTGTGAGAAAAAAGTCAGAATTTGAGATAAAAAGTCGCAGACTCTTTTTATTTTTTATATGGCGGAAACGGGCTTCCATAGCTTTTGATCTTGCCTTTTAACAGTTTTAAGGGAATATAAATATATTGCCCTAACAAAAATGTGACTTTTCAATAAGTGCAATAATTCATGTAGCTATAATAATAATAATAATAATAATAATAATAACTAGTTACTTTTGCATAAACACTATATATGGCCACTATTTTTAGCAACTTTATATATTCTATATGATGATTCAGTTTCCTTAGCTTTTACATTGCATTTATTGTATATGTTTATGCACATTTATATTTATTAATTATTTAGTCTCATATTTTTCTAACTATTGTATTTTAGAATATGTATTATTAACTACTTCAGTCCGGCCATGTCACTCGCTTTGATGCTTTCCTCGCGCGCGTAACATTCACTTCCGGTAAGCCACTTGCATCCAGTGAGAAAACCAAAATGTAATTTAAGGGCTCGTTATCAGTTTTTTTCATTTTGGATTTAAAAAGGAAAATAATTTTTTTTTTTTTTTTTGATTTTTGGTTTTATATAGAAAAATGAGTGAATGAATGATGCACGGATTGGGGAAAAAAACCCACTTTTTTTCTTTTTAGAGTGGGACAGTGATATGACATATTTTTTGCTGCTTCTGGATATCCTGCCACCACAACATTTAAAAAAGAAAAAACTGAAGATCAGCGCAGCTCAGGTCATGAACCATCTAGCTGTATTTCACAAGGTATGTGCCAGGCTACAGTTTGTGATTTTTAGTGGGTAGACAAACTACATGGTTTCCACGGGGCACTGAAAAGCATTAAAAGTCATTAAATAGATTTCACGAAAAAAGGGGTCTTAAAATTAATGACTTTTTATTCTATTTAAAGTTCGTCCAAAAATGAAAATAATGTCATTTATTACTCACCCTCATGTCGTTCCACACCCATAAGACCTTTGTTCATTTTCGGAACACAAATTAAGATATTTTTGATGAAATTCGGTGGCTCAGTGAGGCCTCTATTGAGAGCAAAGCCACCGAACCTCTCAAGATCCATAAAGGTACTAAAAACATATTTAAAACAGTTCATGTGACTACAGTGGTTCAACCTTAATATTATAAAGTGACGAGAATATTTTTGTGCACCAAAAAAAAAACAAAATAACATCTGTGACAAGCAGGGTGGGGGATTTTACAAAAGTAAAATGGTGGCAGTTCCTCACGGACAACTGCCACCCACACAAACATAATAAAACATAACTTAAAGTCCAGACCTAATCCTCTCTCGTCCTTCACTGTCATCGCTCCTCCTTTTTAATGCTTCTGGAGCTCCTCGGTGAGAGATAAGAGACCCGTGCAACGTACAGCTGACGCTCAATATCGCTCATGTCACCGGCCTTGCGTCGTTCCCTCACGTCTCTCGCCCCGCCCTGCTTGTCACAGTGACTTTTCAACAATATCTAGTGATAGCCAATTTCAAAACACTGCTTCGAAGCTTTTGTTTCAAATCAGTGGTTCGGATCATTTGTCAAACTGCTGAAATCATGTGACTTTGGCGTTCTAAACCAGTGATTCAAAAAAAAAGATTTGAAGCAGTGCTTCGAAATCACCCATCTCTAGATATTGTTAAAGTCTTTACTTTTTGTGCACCAAAAAAAAAAAAAATTCTCGTCACTTTATAATATTAAGGTAGAACTACTGTAGTCACATGAACTGATTTAAATATGTTTTTAGTATCTTTCTGGATCTTGAAGTTCGGTGGCTTTGCTTTCAATGGAGGCCTCACGGAGCCTCTTACGGTGTAGAACAACATGAGGCTGAGTAATGACATTATTTTTTGGGTGAACTAACCTTTAAATAGAATTAAAAGTCATTACTTTTTTAAATTTTAAATAAGTCTCTTCTGCTCACTAATAGAGCTGTGTATCTTTTGAATTTTATCGATTCTGATTCCGATTATGCTTATCAATTCCTAGTTTTAATTCCAGTAAGATGAAGAAAAATTCAAAAGTTCATAAAAAATGCTAAGGTCGTTTATGGCATTAAAGGGTTAGTTCACCCAAAAATTTAAATTCTGTCATTAATTACTCACCCTCATGCTGTTCCACACCTGTAAGACCTTCGTTCATCTTCTGAACACAAATTAAGATATTTTTGATGAAATCCAATGGCTCCGTGAGGCCTCCATAGGGAGCAATGACATTTCCTCTCTCAAGATCCATAAATGTACTAAAAACATATTTAAATCAGTTCATGTGAGTACAGTGGTTCAATATTAATATTATAAAGCCACGAGAATATTTTTGGTGTGGCAAAAAACAAAATAATGACTTGTTTAGTGATGACCGATTTCAAAACACTGCTTCAGGAAGTATCGAAACATAATGAATCAGCGTGTCGAATCTGCTGTTCGGAGCGGCAAAGTCATGTGATTTCAACTTTTTACACGCGATCCGATTCATGATTCGATACACTGATTCATTATGCTTCAAATCTTTCTGAAGAAGTGTTTTGAAATCGGTCACTATATAAATCATTATTTTGTTTTTTTGGCGCACCAAAAATATTCTCGTCGCTTTATAATATTAATATTGAACCACTGTACTCACATGAACTGATTTAAATGTTTTGAGTACATTAATGGATCTTGAGAGAGGAAATGTCATTGCTGGCTATGCAGGCCTCACTGAGCCATCGGATTTCAACTAAAATATCTTAATTTGTGTTCTGAAGTTTAACGAAGGTCTTACGGGTATGAAATGATATGAGAGTGAGAAATAAATGACAGAATTTTCATTTTTGGTTGAACTAACCCTTTAAAGAACATTAAATTACTTTTAATGATATTTGCAGAAACCCTGAACTAGTAAGAATAGTATTATGTAAATTTGATATGTAATTTTTCCTACAGTGAATCGGCAGCGTAGAAGAACACTTGGAGAAACTGGAGGGACATCGCCAGCCATATCTCCTTGCTTCAGGAACTCACATGTGGGCCATCAGCAGTTACTACGTTGTGATTGACCCGATGCTCATTCCATGTAAGGGAACCATGTCGTTGGCAGCCTTTGATGAACTTTTTAAAGCGCACTTCGTTTTCAGCTCTGATGATGCTCTCAGCAACATGTACACATTCCTCCAGACAACAGTCTACAGTATAGATGTTGACACCACTGAAGAAAGTCCAAAGGTGAAAGAAACTGAGAGCCAAGCTCATGAACAGGAACTAAGTGTTACGTTTGCAGAGTATTCCATAATGCACCTGTCATGTTATGTGAAGCTTTTGATGATACTTGAAACTCTTCGATTTTTGATTGTTTTATGCTTACAGACTGTTTTATATTGTACGGCTGCATCATATAGACTGCAAGCAGCAGGTATGAGCTTTGTTTGTTGAACAAGGTCATTGTACAGGGTAGTTTGAGTGCCCTGTCCCTGGCTTAAATGAAATGTGTAGCTCTGTTAAAGGAAAAATAAAATGTATTCATTGCAGAACTTTATGATCTGATTATTGGGATGGTAACACTAATAGATGGTAACTGTTGTAACTATAAATCCTAGGGGTCTATGTAAATACTCAATACTGAATACAAAATACTGATTTATAATAGCACTTTTGGTGCTTTTAATATATTAAAAGCACCAAAAGTGCTATTATAAATCAGTATTTTGAACACTCATCCTTGGTATATTGAAATTACACTGGTGTTGATCTTAAAAGGAGAGTGTTAATTTTTAACACCGTAATTGAGTACTAACACTGGTGTAGTGCAGAAACAACAATAAATAGTGTTGACTAGGTTTAAAATTAACGATAATGAGTGTTGAATTTACACTCAAAGGGTGTCAAAAAGTTAACACTATCAAAAGTGTAAAATTTACCCTCTATAGTGTGGACACATATAGACACTTTGCTGGTGTAAAATTTGACACTGTGGGTGTTCTTTTTACTCCAGTGATTTTGCTGTGTAACTTTAAGCTAACAGTCTACTCTAATGAGAGTCAATTGGCTTGTAATTCCAAAGTTAGTTATAGTTGGTAGAATGTCAAAAGTGTTCTTACTATAAATTTTATTAGCACTCATTTATATAAATAAATTATTGTTATTGAGTGATTCTGTAATTTGTCATCTAAACAAAGTATTACTACTTTTTTATATATTCAAAAAGAGATTTTTAGCAGAATGTTCAAATTTATATACAGTGAATGTTTAGAGTCCACAGACAGTTCACTTTCATTTTATGGAAAAGAGCAGCTGGGACATTCTTCTAGATGAGTCCTTTGATTTCTATGAAGAAAGAAAGGTTTTGAATGACACGAAGGTGAGTAAATGATGACAGAATTTTCATTTTGGGTGAACTATCCCTTTAAAGCTTTATTGTTTACTTTATAAATGCTGTAGAGGACAGCATAATAGCCACGTAACACAAAGAAACTGTCCTCCTGACAAACGAAGAAGAGCAACACTGACAGAAGAACAAAAGGAAGAGACGAATAGGATGGAAACAATGGTATGATAACTGCCCTGGCTTTAAAGAATAGAGAGACTAGAGCCAATTTTTGGGGAGCAATCCGAGGTAGCAGAGCTAAAACATGACAGAATCTTACAGAAAGAGAGAACGGGAAGACAAACAGGAACTGTAAAAGACATTTTAAAGATGAATGGAATGAGGGAGATAGGGACATCTGAAACCATAGACAAAAAAGAGAGAAAAATGACAGTTGTCCCAAATATGACAACTAAACTATGTGAACAATGAAGGAAGGAAGGAAGGAAGGAAGGAAGGAAGGAAGGAAGGAAGGAAGGAAGGAAGGAAGGAAGAACGGAAGGAAGAACGGAAGGAAGGAAGACAAAGCGTCTGACAAAACTCTGACAAATGTTTGATGGAAAAATTTACATTCTACTGAATTAAATGGATACATTTCTGAAGCAACAGATACCACAAGGGATATAAATTTTTAATTATAGAACTGATAAAAAATTAAGATATATTGAAATCAGATGCACACAGCAACCTCACATCATAATTCTCACTGCAAAATTACACTATTTACTACATATTTTACTTCAACCTTTTTTTATTAATTTTCCAATTTGGTTTATTTAGATAAACTGCTCAACTTGACTCGTTTCATTTATTTATTTAATATTTGAAATTCATGTGATGACACACTTTACAAATCAAAACAGTCACGACTCTCAGCAGAAACTTTGGTATTAACTAGTTTGAGTCAAGTTCTTGAATATCCAATATAATTCTGTATACCTTCAAGGACAAGCCTATCTTCTCAGTCTTCTGTCCGTTTGACAGGACAGTTTAAGTAATTCCTGCAGGTTACAGCCTCGCTCTTGCTACCTAGAGAGGACGCAAATGTATTCATGTAGCACGCCGCCCTATCGATTACCGGGCTGCAGAGGAATTAAAGGGCACACTGCACAAATCATCATTAAATAAAAGATAAATAATCACACATTCCCTAGCCCCAGACCCCACTGCATCTCTGCAAACGCTCTTTATCTCGGCTAATTTGAATATGGGGATGCGGTAACATGCCTGGACAAATTAAAGCATCAGATACACAAACATACACATACAAAATTCCCTCACACCGACAAAACGCACCTCAAGCGCTCTCAAAATGTGATTAATGCCTGAGATTTGGTCCTTGTGGAGAATAAACAGAAAAACATTAGTCGGGCGTGAAACAACAAATATGTAGCTTGAGCACCTGTCCTTTTTTCTATTACATTTTTCTCTCATCCCCGCATCACTGTCTTTTTTTTCCCACCTTCACCTCTCATCTGTGGAGTGGCAGCATATATAATCCCTCCATAATGGACGTTTAATATTTACACGTTTGGTGTAATCACTTAAATGCCTGTTTTACCACGGCCTTGTTTGGGTAGTTGGAGGGCATCTGACAGCCTATTCATCACAAAGTGAGTGTGTGGAACCTCTCGTCCCCCTTAACAATCAATCAACCGACAACTCCAACCCCCTCACACACACACACACAGACAGAGAGATTGCTGCATACAGCCTGACTGTGTGTAATCACTTCTGTTTGCATAACCCCCCACCACACACACTCACACACACAAACCCCAGAACGATACCTATTAGTCCATCATCTGAAAGGCCCTACCTGTGAATAGCTCCATAGGCTCCAGGGATTAATCTTTAGCCCTTCAGACGTACGGCAGCTCTATGCATTTAGAGAGCCTCCATTGGCTCAGGTAATGGGATGTGGACTTTACACTGAAATACATCTAATCATAAGGTTAGCTTTTGATTTCCTTTGAAAGGATTCAGCCAATGCTGAATTACCTTGGCTGGTGGAGAGAATGTGAATCTAGTGTCTTATTGGATAGCTATAGTTGCACTAGTTCCAAAAGCCACTTTAGGCTTTTCTTGGTCACTGTAAAGAGAAGAAAAATAAATCAATGGCTTATGGGAACTACTGTAAAGAAGCATTTATATTCCGAACAATTCAAAATCATTTGTATTATTGCATATAAACATGCTCAACTGCCATGTTGAATCTTTAAATGTACTTTCAGTGAACACAAAATAGACTTAAAGGGTTAGTTCACCCAAAAGTGAAAATAATGTAATTTATTACTCACCCTCATGCCATTCTACACCTGTAAGACCTTTGTTCATCTTAGGAACACAAATTAAGATATTTTAGCTGAAATCTGATGGCTCAGTGAGGCCTCCATAGCCAGCAATGACATTTCCTCTCTCAAGATCCATAAACGTACTAAAAACATATTTATGATTGAGTACAGTGAGTTCAATATTAATATTATAAAGCGACGAGAATACTTTTGGTGTGCCAAAATAACAAAATAACTTATTTAGTGATGGCCGATTTCAAAACACTGCTTCGGAGTGTTATGATTCTTCTGTGTCGAATCATGATTCGAATTGCGTGTCAAACCGCCAAACTGCTGAAATCACGTGACTTTGGCGCTCCGAACCGCTGATTCGACACGCTGATTCATAACGCTCCGAAGCTTCCTGAAGCAGTGGTTCGAAATCAGCCATCACTATATAAGTTGTTATTTTGTTTCAAAACACTGCTTCATGAAGCTTTCTGAATCTTTTGTTTCGAATCAGTGGTTCGGATCGCATTTTAAACTGCCAAAGTCACGTGAACTATTGAAATTTCGAAACACTTATGACATAACGAAGCCTCGTTTACTGAAATCCCGTGACTTTGGCGATCCGAACCACTGACTCAGAAAAAAAAAAAAAAAAAAATTAAAGCTGCAAGCAGCGATGAAAGGGCCCTCGCACCCGGGCTCACCGCCACCCGTTGGCCTTAGGAAAACAGAGAACAGTGGTCGACATGCATGTAAGCGAATGAATACAGGAGAATTATGCCATTAAGTCATTTCGAATTGCCACACTTCCTGCTGCCAACAGGTGGCGCTTTGACCATAACCAAATATTGCGATATAGATGTGTTCAGACCTGGACTGTTATCAAACACGTGAAGTTTGGAGCAGATCGGACATCATATGCCTGAGTTACAACAACTTCCTGTTTCATGGCGTTAATCACATACATTAGCACTTAGCCAAGTGTTGCATGATTTAACGTGTTTCTAGTATGTTTGGTACTTTGTGGCATATTGAAATGTGGTTCTGGGAGGGAATTACAGTGTAACGCATGCCATTTCCTGTTGCCAGCAGGTGGCGCTATGACTAACTGAATATTGGCATATAGATATGTTCAGGCCAGGACTCTTATCACACATGTGAAGTTTGGAGCAGATCAGACATAGTATGCCTGAGTTACAACGGCTTCCTTTTTCATGGCGGAACAACAGACTTTGTTATGCCGCCACGGACACGCCCTTCAACGAAAACTCTAGATCTTCGCAATTTAACGTCACAAAGGCCTTTAGATTAGACTGACCAAAAATGACATTGATCTGATTAAATCTCTAGGAGGAGTTAATCACAGTGTAAAACATGTCATTTCCTGTTGCCCCCAGGTGGCGCTATGACTGTAACTGAATATTGTTATGAAGATGTCTTCAGGTCAGGACTCTAATAAAACATGTGAAGTTTGGGGCAGATCAGACATTGTATGCCCGAGTTACAACAACTTCCTGTTTCATGGCGAAACATCGAACTTTGCCAGGCCGCCACAGACACGCCTTTCAGCGAAAACTCTAGATCTTCGCAATTTAACATCTCAAAGGCCTTTAGATTAGACTGACCAAATATGATGTTGATCTGATTAAAGCTCTAGGAGGAGTTTGTTAAAGTACATGTGGAAATGGCAAAAACTGCCAAAATTTTGTAGAGAAAATTCAAAATATCTCACTTCCTGTTAGGTTTACAAACTTTGCACCCAGGGGCTTTTTTGTAGGTATTGGGCTGTTACATCTGTCTACCGAATTTCATAACTGTACGTGAAACGTAGCACGAAGGGCGCTTAATTGAAATTTTGTAGGTGGCGCTATCGAGCCATTTTGCCACACCTAATTCTGAAACCCATATCAGATGTAAATTTTCACCACTTCTGACACGTGTGCAAAGTTTCATGAGTTTTTGAGAACGTTTAGGCCCTCAAAAATGTGATTCATTTTGGAGAAGAAGAAAATTTTGGCTGAGCAATTCCAATAGGGTCCTCACACCATCGGTGCTCGGGCCCTAAAAACATTTCGGCGAACTAACCCTTTAAGTTCAAATAAGAGGAATTAAAATGAGAATTCAAATGAAAATAATGTCATAATTTACTCTCCCTCATGTCGTTCTAAATCTGAATGAATTCTTTTCTTCTGCTCAACACAAGATATTTAAATGAAAAATAAGTATGTAATCAAAGAACTTTTTTGGGGCGAATTATGCATTTACTGTAGGTTCAGATCTGAGGGTTAGGAGAAAAAATAAAGGTTCAATAAAAATTCAATATACTGTTATCATTAACCCACCCTTATGTTGTTTTAAACCTGTATTACTTTCCTTCTGTAATCTCTTTCTGCTATGGGACACACACACAAAAAAGATATTTTGAAAAATGTGTTTTTGGTGGACTTTACACTGAAATACATCACTTAATTATAAGGTTAGCTTTTGATTTGTTGTTTCTCGGATTAAAGATTTCATAATTAGAAGAGGACTAATAGGGTGAATAGGTGTATATTTGCTGCCCCCTGTTGGAAAATGAATGAGGGCCCTGAACTTTCCGTCAGAGATGTGAGTGTATCCTAAATGTATTTCTGCAAATTATGCATACACAGTCTCCAGCTGTTTAAGTGAGTTTAAAATGTGCTGGAATGAAGGGGAAATGCCTGTACTTGCAGTGGGACACTCAACACTCTCAGTCTCAGTTTTGTCAGCGATAAGGGTGCGGCTGTGTGTTTTTACTCTCTGCTTCATCGGACCATGACACGTTCAATCACATAGTGTCACTTTTAGGAGAGAGATGTTCTAACACGCTTTGATAATAAAGTGCATAGAGCAAACATTGCACAAGTGTCCTATAATCTCCCATTGTCCTTGAACCCTGTTATTAAGCCCTTTATAATTTCTTCTTACTATTCACAAAAGTTTTGGGCATTGGTGGATTTGGTACTTTTCATCATTCATTTCAATTTCAATATTTGCACTGTAACCAAGATAGTATACTATAACCACATTATGTCACGCTGTTTTTGTTAGCATTGAGTCCTTAATCTACCTATTAAAATATGAATTGTTGCAGTGCAATTAGCCAGTGATTTTGTTTTTTCCCTATAAAATGCCTGTTGTCATGATAGAGTTTTCCAGCATTTTTATTGGCTGTGTGCCCATGAATTCTCTGAATAGAGCTTTGTGAAGATGCAAAGCAGTTAGTCAATCTAACTGTGTCAACTCCCATCAAACTCTCCCACAAATCTTTCTGCATTTTTTTTTTCCCGTCAGCATTGGAGAGGAAAGAAGAGGACACGCCTGGGTTTGTCAAGCAGGTTTGTGTGTGTCTACAAGTGTCTCTGTCATTCAATCTCTGCTAATTCTTAATTTATGTTTATCTTCAGAACACAAATTAAGATATTTTTGATAAAATATGATTGTCATGATCACCGTCAGTTCCTGTCAGTTCCTGGACTACATTTCCCATAATCCTCCCTGCCTGTCACATGCACACTCCAAACCAATCACCAATTGCCACATACAGCTGTAGCTCATTACCTGGACTATAAAAGACTCACTCACACACCACCTCATTGCAAAGTCTTGTTTACCCTGGTTGCAATTCTGAGCGTTTATATCCTGTCTGTTGTTGATCTTGCCTGTTACCCGTTTATGATTCCTCTGCTGCCTACCCCTGACCTGTGCTTTGTATACCGACCTGTGAGTGATATCTGCCTGTCCTGATCATTGCCTGTATCCCGACCACGACTCTGCCTGTCCCTTGCTGTTCCTGTTTGTTCCCGTTTGACCCTGCCTGTACGCCCACGCTCACCTTTAATAAAAGCTTTGCACATGGATCCCTGTCTGAGTCCAGCTTCGTTACAGAAGGCTTCGCCATACCCAGATCCAGCAGCTTCTATGAGCGTTTCCAGCCTCAGCATGGACCCAGCAATGCGTCTTGTCAGCCTTCGTCAAAGTAACTGTACCCTCGAGGCACATATTCAGAAGTTTCTGGATATTGCTTATTTATCTGATCTGCCAGACTGTGCCCTCAATGACTTCTTTGCTTATGGATTAAACAAACCACTAAAGAACTGTTTACTCACCAATGGTCCCCAAGGGTCGTTCATGGAATTTCTGGACTTTGCCCTGCTCACTGTTGGTTCACTTTTTACTGTGGGTATCGCGGAGGACTGCGACACCACGGTGAATCACGTCATGGCGGCCGCTAAATAGAACACTCACAAAATGGCGGCTACCACAACAACATCACATCACGTCTCCGCTGATCTTCTGAACCTGTCACGTCTCCGCAGATCTCCTAGAGCAACTTCGTCTTCATTGATCTTCCAGAGCCAAGTTACTTCTTCACTGATCTTCCAGAGCCAAGTCAAGTCTCCGTTGACCGTCTAGAATCACGTCACGTCTCTGGTTCTGTCCGGGAGTGGACAGGGTTGCGTTCCAGTGTGGCTGATCCATCGCTGACTTCAGCACGAGCGGCTGGCATTCCTAAGCCTCCGCCGGCCGCTTCGCGCCCAAGTTCGCCGGTTGCAACGCGCCCAAGTTCGACGGTTGCAACGTGCTCAAGTTCGCCGGTTGCAACGCGCTCAAGCTCGCCAGTCGCTACGCACTCAAGTTCGCCGGTTGCTACGCACTCAATTCCGCCAGTGTCCACAGACAAGATGGCCGCTCCGCCTGTGTCTTTGGACAAGATGGCTGCTCCGCCTGTGTCTTTGGACAAGATGGCTGCTCCGCCTGTGTCTACGGACAAGATGGCCATTCCGCCTGTGTCTACGGACAAGATGGCCGCTCCGCCTGTGTCTACGGACAAGATGGCCGCTCCGCCTGTGTCTACGGACAAGATGGCCGCTCCGCCTGTGTCTATGGACAAGATGGCTGCTCTGCCTGTGTCTACGGACAAGATGGCCTCTCCAGTCTTCGTCGAGCCCGCTGTAGACTCCGCACCCGAACTCTTTGCCCTGCCGGCGCCACCCAAGCGTCTTGCCCTGCCGGCACCGCCCAAGCTCCTTGCCCTGCTGGCGCCACCCGAGCTCCTAGCCCTGCCGGCGTTACCCAGGTGCCTTGCGCTGCCAACGTTACCCAAGCGCCTTGCCCTGCTGGCGCCATCCGAGCTCCTTGCCCACAAACCCGCCACGGCCTCCGTTGAATTCCCCAAGAACTTTTTTTGGGGGGGGGCATATACCTGAGGGTGGGGAGCTTATGGGTGGAAACCCTGCCCGGCCACTGCCATCAACGGCCTCCGAACTGTTATGGCCGCCCACGGACTATGACTCCCTATGGCCATTTATGGACTCTGACCCACCGTGGTCATCTACGGACTCTGTCTCACCAGGCCGACCACTGCACCTGACCTGCCGTGGTTGCCCGCGCCACCTGACCTGCCGTGACTGCCCGCGCCACCTGACCTGCTTTAGCTTCCAAATACTCCTGACCTGCCGTGGCTTCTCGACACTCCTGACCTGCCATGGCTTCCCGAACCACCTGACCCGCCGTGGCTTCCCGACACTCCTGACCTGCCGTGGCTAACTTTGGCACCTGACCCGCCGTGGCTGCCCGTGGCACCTGACCCGCCATGGGTGCCCGTGGCACCTGACCCGCCATGGCTGCCTGTGGCACCTGACCCTCCGTGGCTGCCCGAGTTCCTGGACCTGCATTGGAGACCCCGTTCCCGTCTGCCTACAGATCCAATGCACCCCCCCCCCCTATCTGTTCCATTTACGCCGCGAGGACGCGCTTTCCGGGAGGGGGGCGTTATGTCATGATCACCGTCAGTTCCTGTCAGTTCCTGGACTACATTTCCCATAATCCTCCCTGCCTGTCACATGCACACTCCAAACCAATCACCAATTGCCACATACAGCTGTAGCTCATTACCTGGACTATAAAAGACTCACACACACACCACCTCATTGCGAAGTCTTGTTTACCCTGGTTGCAATTCTGAGCATTTATATCCTGTCTGCCTGTCTGTTGTTGATCTTGCCTGTTACCCATTTACGATTCCTCTGCTGCCTACCCCTGACCTGTGCTTTGTATACCGACCTGTGAGTGATATCTGCCTGTCCTGATCATTGCCTGTATCCCGACCACGACTCTGCCTGTCCCTTGCTGTTCCTGTTTGTTCCCGTTTGACCCTGCCTGTACGACCACGCTCACCTTTAATAAAAGCTTTGCACATGGATCCCTGCCTGAGTCCAGCTTCGTTACAATGATGGCTCAGTGAGGCCTCTATTGAGAACAAGTTCACTTAGACTTTCAAATGCCCAGAAAGGTACTAAAGATTATTATATTTAAGACATATTAATATAAGTTAATGTGAGTTCAGTGGTTCAACCTTAATATTATAAAGCGACAAGAATACTTTTTGTGCGCCAAAAAACAAAATAATGACTTTTCAACAATATCTAGTGATGGGCAATTTCAAAACACTGCTTCATGAAGCTTTACAAATCTTTTGTTTCGAATCAGTGGTTCGGATCACATTTTAAACTGCCAAAGTCACGTGAACTATTGAAATTTCGAAACACTTATGACGTAACAAAGCCTCGTTTACTGAAATCACGTGACTTTGGCGATCCGAACCACTGATTTGGGGGGGGGGGGGGGGGGTCATTTTTGGGCGAACTAACCATTTAAGTTCAAATAAGAGGAATTAAAATGAGAATTAAAATGAAAATAATGTCATAGTTTACTCTCCCTCATGTTGTTCTAAATCTGTATGAATTCTTTTCTTCTGCTCAACACAAGATATTTAAATGAGAAATAAGTATGTAATTAAAGAACTTTTTTTGGGCAAATTATTAATTTACTGTAGGTTCAGATCTGAGGGTTAGGAGAAAAAATAAAGGTACTGTATAGTTCATACAAAATTCAATATACCGTTATCATTAACCCACCCTTATGTTGTTTTAAACCTGTATTACTTTCCTTCTGTAATCTCTTTCTGCTATGGGACACACACACAAAAAATATATTTTTTTAGACTTTACACTGAAATACATCTAATCATAAGGTTAGCTTTTGATTTTTTGTTTCTCGGATTAAAGATTTCATAATTAGAAGAGGACTAATAGGGTGAATAGGTGTATATTTGCTGCCCCCTGTTGGAAAATGAATGAGGGCCCTGAACTTTCCGTCAGAGATGTGAGTGTATCCTAAATGTATTTCTGCAAATTATGCATACACAGTCTCCAGCTGTTTAAGTGAGTTTAAAATGTGCTGGAATGAAGGGGAAATGCCTGTACTTGCAGTGGGACACTCAACACTCTCAGTCTCAGTTTTGTCAGCGATAAGGGTGCGGCTGTGTGTTTTTACTCTCTGCTTCATCGGACCATGACACGTTCAATCACACAGTGTCACTTTTAGGAAAAAGATGTTCTAACACGCTTTGATAATAAAGTGCATAGAGCAAACATTGCACAAGTGTCCTATAATCATAGCATTGAGTCCTTAATCTACCTATTAAAATATGAATTGTTGCAGAATTAGCCAGTGATTTTTTTTCCCCTACAAAATGCCTGTTGTCATGATGGAGTTTTCCAGCATTTTTACTGGCTGTGTGCCCATGAATTCTCTGAATAGAGCTTTGTGAAGGTGCAAAGCAGTTAGTCAATCAAACTGTGTCAACTCCCATCAAACTCTCCCACAAATCTTTCTGCATTTTTTTTTTTCCCGTCAGCATTGGAGAGGAAAGAAGAGGACACGCCTGGGTTTGTCAAGCAGGTTTGTGTGTGTCTACAAGTGTTTCTGTCATTCATTCACCACTTTGTTCATCTACGCTGAAACAGAAGAGCAGCAAACCCTTAATTCTCTCAACAGCAGCAGCATCTCTTACTAGCAGGTAACTGTCAGGTACTTATTAACCAGTTTGTGTCAAGTGTCATGTGTTCGCTGTAAAAAATAATAAGTTAAAAGCTTTTATCTTAAATACAGAAATGAGCATTAACCCTTAATTCATCTGTGCTGAAAAGATGGTGAGAAGTCTCATTGCTTATGTCTGCTGGTGCATGTCTTAGATTCTCAGCTCACTGAATCACTGTGTGTGTCTGCTAACAATTTAGTTCTCTGAGCCATATGGAGCCCGCAAGTGTCTTGCATATTCTGCCGTGCCGTCAGGCCTGTTATTAGAGATCTTTTAGCGCCTTAGCTAAAACTGAAGAAAACAATCATCTGTCTACCTGTACCTGCTGTCACACATTTACTGGCTAGTTACTGACATGAAGACAGATTAGGCTTTGCCTTGATTGATGTGTAAATGTTAAGCACATGGCAATCAATTACTTTGATTAGAATGTTGTAGGTTCAGCTTTATAATTTATCTTCTTGAAAGGTAAGATTCACTCAAAAATGAAAATTCTGTAATGTAGCAGAATGACCAAGTTGCACTTTTAAACAATGTAAGTGACTGGTGATTACATTTAGCCCACATCCACCTTCATTGTATGGGGAAAAACAGCTTGGACATTCTGCTAAATATCTCCTTTTGTGTTCAATGTAAGAAAAAAAGGTCATACAGGTTTAGAATTACATAAGTAAAAGTAAATGAAACAATATTTTTTACGTGAACTGACCCTTTAAGACTTTGCTAAATGCAATTATCTTTTCAAAAGAATTTTTCCAGTTTTTGAATCTTTCTTTTGTTTCAAGACCCTCACAGAAGAAGCACCAACATGCAGACTGCAGAGGCCGTGTCAGCAACTATAAACACTAACAGGAACTGCACGGTGGAGATCAGCAATATTAGCAGTGCTTATTGCCTTATCAATCCAAAGTAAGGAGAAAATGATGCCTGAACATATGCAGATATATTTTACATTTACATTAAGTTAACTTAAAGTAAATTAAGTTACCAGATAAACTAATAAAAACTCTTTAAAAATGCAGTTAGTGAAGGGGACTGACTTTTTTTCAATTGTATGGCAAATTCCTTTTATTTACTCTGTTATTTACTGTAATTGTACATCTCTATAATACATTATTGACAAATGTCAACTCTGAACTTCTCTCAGAGTGTACATGTCCAGTGGGTTCAGTTTCCATCCTCCCCAACCCACCATCCGCACCGCCAAGACTGAGGTTTGTTCATTCACAAAGGATGACAACACTGCCACTGGGGCTGTGGGCATCTTGACCTATGACCTCTTACACATGCAGAATCATATGTGCACTGAGCGCATGGCCATTCTGTTCTCTGTGCCCTTCGACTACCACCTCTACAAAAATGTCATGGCCATTGGTTTGTTTGAGAGCAGCCGTGGATGTGACAAGGCCCTGTACAAGCACATGTATGAGGGCAAGGACTTCAGCCAGTTCACCCGTGTAGACGCAGGGGGATCTGGAGTCATCCACAGAGGAAAGAAAGTTGACTTAAGGGCGACCATGTCTCCTGTGGGCAAGGCTATTATTAAGCTAGAGGTGTATGAGAAGATGGGCTAAATATTAAACAAAATCAGCTTTAACGCAGTAATTGAAAATTGCTTCATATACTTTACATGTTCTTATTCGTCATATGCAAAATAATAATGAACATGGCATTGTGCTTTTAAATGTTGATGTCACTTTTTGATGTCTGTATTAATACCTGCATTTATGCTGTCCAAAAATTTTTCTAAATAAAAAAACAAAACAACTGTTTTGAATACTCATTCTATGTTTCCGTTATATACACACACACACATTTAATTAGCTATCTAAATGTGGACATTCCATAGACGTAATGGTTTTTATACTGTACAAACTGTATATTCTATTCCCTTATACTAACCCTACCCCTAAACCTACCCATCACCAGGGTTGCCAGGTTTTCACAACAAAACCCACCCAATTGCTACTCAAAACTAGTCCAAAAGAAGGCCAATCGCATTTCAGGGGGGTGCCACAGTAAAAAATAATGGTCCGGGGGTAAAATTTGTGTTTTTGGTGGGACTCCACAGGAAAGATTTGCATTGCAGTGACTAAATATCATGTTATTTTGGGTCGATTCAACCCGCGGACACGAAAAATATCTGCATTTTTACATTTTTAAAAAACCTTTAATTACTTTATTTTTAAACCAGTTTTACAAATGAGGACATCCGTAAAGGGAGGTTTTTGGAGATTTTGTCAGGTTTTGGTCACTTCAGGGTACAAATTTGTTCCCAAAATATAGCTACGGACGTATACACACACACACACACACACACACACACACACACATACATCAGTAGTGTAAAGTATTTGAGAAAATGTAATTAGTTACTGTACTTAAGTATCTTTTTGGATACACTGTACTTTGAGTATCAAAGATATGAGCAACTTTTACTCTCTTGACTACATTTTTAATGTACTCTTTACTCCAATACATTTGTGATGAGCAATTAATGCAATTACACATTACATTTTGCATTGCACTTAACTTTTCCTGCAGTGGTTTATTTCTGCCACAAAATAAGCAGTATCGCCTAAAACTAGTTGCTAAATCGCAGGTGTTTTATATTTGAGATGAGGACATGATGTCCAGTGCAAGTAAGCTTTGACTTTTTTAGGCTTTAATTATATTTAACATTATTTTATTAATATTATATTGAAGACCTTTTGAATGGAATGGGTTTACTTATGCCCTTTTTAAATACTTGAGCTTAACTGAGACTTGAGTGTTTGTACACGCTTAAGAGGTTGTTGTGTCGACTTTGATTTAGCGCAATACCAAGGTGTTCAGTTTTATTTCAACTCTAAAATCATATATCAAAATAAACAGGGGATTGCTCTCCTCACAAATCAACTGTTTCTTGTTTTTCACTGGCATGTCTCTTAGGTGTTGCGAACTAGTGCATCTTTGAGCTTATATTCAGTATGAGTAAAATACTTAAAGGGTTAGTTCACCCAAAAATGAACTTTCTGTCATTAATTACTCACCTTCATGTCGTTCCACACCCATAAGACCTTCGTTCATCTTCGGAACACTAATTAAGATATTTTTGATAAAATCCGAGGGTATCTGATCCACACATAGGCAGTAACGTCATTGCACCTTTTGACATCCAGAAAGTTAAAATATTCAACGTGACTACAGTGGTTCAAGTGGGTCAGTGGTATTTTTGTTTTGTTTTTCCGCACAAAAAGTATTCTCGTCGCTTCATAACATTAAGGTTGAACCACTGTAGTCACAGTGACTATTTCAACCATGTTTTTAACTACCTTTCTGGGTCAAAAGGTGCAATGACGTTGCTGCCTATGTGTGGATCAGATACCCTTGGATTTCATCAAAAAATATCTTAATTTGTGTTCCGAAGATGAACAAAGGTCTTACGGGTGTAAAACGACATGAGGGTGAGTACCTAACGACAGAACTTTCATTTTTGGGTGAACTAACCCTTTAAGTACTGATCAAATCAGACACTCTAAGACTTTTACTCAAGTGCTATTGAAACTGGCGACTTGTAACTTGTAGTAGAGTCATTTTTGCTCTAAGGTATCTATACTTTTACTTTAGTATGGTTTTCAGGTACTCTTTACATGTGATATATATTTAAACTTATTCTAAACGTATTCTAACCCTACCAGTCAACTAATACTCTACTAACACTCTAATCAGAGTTAGTATACATGTAGCATGAAGGTGCAACATTACTTATAATCAACAGAATGTGTTAAAGGGACCATCAAAATAAAGTAAAACCTAAATTATATATAATTGCATATATATAAATTCATAAATAAGTATAAGAATACCTAAATTCATGAACTCCCTTGGAATCAAACCCATGACCTCACCATGCTTTACAAGGGAGACCAATAGGAAACATCAAATGAAGCACAATACTGAACAATTTAAAAAACATTTTAACACCTCTTAGACTTAAGTAATCTGAACAGACAACTGTTGCAAAAATTATGAATTTAATTAAACTAAAAAAAAAAAAAAAATCTGTGAAAACTGTTGCCTCCATTTTTTTTTTATTCCTATGAACAACATTTTTCCCACTGTGGTTAAAGCAGGAAGGAGTGAGAATATTTCTGGGCTTATTATTAAAAACATATCACAGAGCAAAAATTCCCATCCAAACCCTTTACCTAGTCTTGCTTAAAGTTTCGTAATAAAAAAGCAAACAAACTATGACCATTGCTAAAGGCTATAAAAATAAATGATTAAGATTGATCACCAAGAAGCCCCACCTAAAATGTACTCCTGTAAATCTGAGTCATTTCTGAGACAAATCTGTGCATGTAACTTCACTGTTCTGGCCTAACAAATCCAACAGTTATGGGTGTGGAACTCTTCCAAGCATTTTCCCACCCATGACAGTGATGCCTCTTGAGCTGATATGTGTGTCCATGTCCGTGAGTAAAGAGGGTGTACACTAAATTTGAATAAGCATGTTTTTTTTTTTTTTTTTCACAGGTAGGTACTTGAACTGTTCTTGTTGCTGATCATGATTACAGGGAAAGGGACACAGTAAAAACACAGTGACTATTTCAGAACGCACCGTTACTGAGCAACACACATACACGCACTCCGGAGTACCAAAGAGGTAAGCCTTCATTCTCATGGAGACAAAATATGCTTTATAATCATAACTTTATAATCAAAACTAAATGCTAATATATCCTTTTATATATTATAACATGGCAAGAGTTTATTCAGGTATGGACACTTTTTCACACTCTTTGCTTCCTCTTTTAAAGCAGAGCATAATAAAATTGAAGATTGCTACAGGCACAGTGGTTGTTAAGGTGGAGGTCTCTGTCTCTGCGTGTAATTACTGTGACTCTGTTTATGCGCTTGTTAACACTGAGAATATGTGAACTTTTTACGTTTATACTGTAGTGTTTGCACATACACACAAGTACAGGGTGTTCTTCAAGAATAAAACATTGAATTCAACACATTAGTTCAGCACATTAGTTCAAATAGAGGACAATTAACTTGTGGCCACAAACTTTATATCATAGAAAAACAAGAGAAAGGTTATTTTATTTTCACTGCAGCCCTGTAGTGTAAACAAAACTGCATTTCCACTTCTTTTTACTGAGGTACAGACTTCTTTTCTCACAGCATCCCTTTTCAGTCGTCAATCAGAGCTATCGTCCACCATCATGACTGAGTCTGCTGAGGCTGCCGCTGCCAACGTAACCAGCAGAAGACATGCCACCATAGAGATCACCAACCTGACAAGCAACTACTGCCTCATCAACCCAAAGTGAGTCTACAACCACAAACAAAACAAGCATTCAAAACTAAAAGTTTGTCTTTTAACATGTATTTAAGGAAAGGACTGTGAAATGCATTTAATGGGATAGTTCAACCAAAAATGGACATGTCCTCATGTCGTTCCAAACATGTATGACTTGCTTTCTTCTGTGAAACACAAAAGACATTTTAAACAACATTTTGTGTCCATACAATGTTGTTTTGGACCCAAATGACATTTAAATTTTATGGACAAAATTGTTGAAAAATTTGAAAAATGTAACTTTCTGGGTAAACTATTCCTTTAAATATGCATGTTGTGTAGCAATAAGAATATGTGTGTGTGTGTGTGTGTGTGTGTGTGTGTGTGTGTGTGTGTGTGTGTGTGTGTGTGTGTGTGTGTGTGTGTGTGTGTTTGCATATTATTCATGGGTATAAATCCCACAGGGTCTATCTGGAGAGTGGTGAAGCCTCAAATCCACCTCAGCCCACAGTGCGCCCCCTCAAGACTGAAGTATGCACTTTCAGCAAGACCAGCGCTCACGCCACTGGCAGCGTGGGGGTTCTGACCTACGACCTGTTCGAGCGAAGCAGAAATGACTACATTGAGACCCTGGCCCTAATGTTTTCTGTCCCATGGGACTATAATCTGTATAAGAATTGGTTTGCAATAGGTATCTACCCGAAAGGAAAGGAGTGTGACCAGGCCCTTTATAAAGAAATGTACTATCAAAAAAATCAACAGGGCTTTGTGAGGGAGGAGGCTAATGGGTCAGGCATTAACTTTGAGGGCAAATACCTGGACATCAGGGCCACCATGTGTCCTTTGGGCAGGGCTATCATAAAACTGGAGGTGTGGGACATGATGTCGTCTCCTATGAGTCAGCAGGTTTGCTAAACATACTGTATAAGTCAGCCATTTTACTTAACCAAAATCATATAGTAGCTTTTTTTTACACATACTTGTATGCTTAATGTGTTATTGATATCATAAATGTTTGCATATACATTTACCAATGTAATAAAGCCTACACAATTTCTTCTTTAGCTTTCTTTTAGGCTGTTTGAACTCTGTAAAATGATCTGATCTGAGAGCGTTTAAACAGATCTAATACCTCTCTAATATCCCACACTTTAAACGGTTTGCTTTTTCTGTCAGTAGAATGCCTCAGATGTGTATTTACAGTTTGCTTATGCTTCCTGCAGGCTAAATCCGCTCTCATATCAGGCAGCCATTGTGTTGTTATTCAGTCAAACCATCTTCTGGGTGATTTTTTTTTACTCCCTCATCAGGGCAGAGATCCCTCTGAACAATACACACTGTCTGTACTCCTGCCACTGCTGAGGTATTTTCGAATAAATATTTATTCTGCAATTTCATAGTAATACCTTCGCCTTTTTACTGAGCCTGAAGGCTTGGTTCGATATGTATTGGTGTATTCAAAATCTCAAATGAGAGCCGAGGCTGTTCGCCCTAAGCTGGAAACGGTCCTGTGTAAATATTTTGTAATATGTATTTGGAAATTCCTAATGCCTGAAGAGGGCAGTTGAACCATGGGAACCAAAAGACGAAGATAAAAAAGAATGAATTACTGCATCAAAGAACTGGCAGAGCACGTTTTACATCTTTAAACTCTTCTTGTGCTGAATAACTCCTTCAGTAGGCACTAAATAATGTCCTTCCAGCCAACTTAATACTCACAATTCAGTAACATCAATGCAAATGTATCAGTAAAAAAGCTATAATTGACAAACTCAAGGATTGACAAGCAACTATCACTACTTGCCCAAAACTGAAGGGGACCGATATCTCCTTTAATGCACCAGCAATCCAGTCATTAAGGTCAAAGTACCACATTTGTAGAGAGCAAGCCTCAAGAGACTGCAGCACTATTACCAACCAACATCAAAAATAAAAACAAGTCTGTTCTAAGGTCTTAATTCAGTGGTTGAGATGAGGAATGAATTGCTTCTTGTTGCATTCTTTATACTACAGCCCCATTATCCTCAAATAAGAGCAGTGATCAAATGTTTATTTCTCTGTGTGCTGTGGCATTTGCATGGAAAACCATACCGTACATAATACAACAGGCTAAACGTCAGCTCTTTAACAGATATCTCTGGAGCATTGTTGCACATTGTAATGGGGTGGTGGAGATCTGCTGTAAACAGATGGCAAGTGCTTTTCTGATGCTACTGTGGGTATATCGAGTCAGGTGTGTGGATTTCCCCCACACTGCAGTTTGAAGCAGTATTCTTTTCTTTCCCTAGTGTATTTATTTTGCACTGCAAGGAAAATATTTCCCATTTTGCTTACGCTGTTGTATATTTGTGCATTTGAGTGTGTGTATGCATGTCCATGCACGCCATTGGGAAATGCCAATTAATACTGACACACACTCCAAATAAATAAGATTTGCACCTGTACTTAATGCTGTACATTCTTAAAATACTTAAAGGGTTAATTCACCCAAAAATGAAAATTCAGTCATTAATTACTCACCCTCATGTCGTTCCACACCTGTAAGACCTTCGTTCATCTTCAGAACACAAATTAATATATTTTTCATAAAATCTAATGGCTCAATGAGGCCTGCATTGAGAGCAAGTTAATTAACACTTTCAATGCCCAGAAAGCTACTAAAGACATATTGAAAACAGTTCATGTGACTACAGTGGTTCAACCTTAATGTTATGAAGCGACAAGAATACTTTTTGTGCACCAAAAAAAAACAAAATAACGACTTTATCTAGTGATATCTGATTTCAAAACACTGCTTCATGAAGCTTCAAAGCTCCACACTCTTTTGTTTTGAATTCATGCCAATTATGCCAATAAATAGATGCCAAAAAGCATCTTTTTTCAGTGATGGCCATTCAAAATACATTCAAGAAAACAAGCAACAAAAAGAAGTAACACATAAACTGGAAATATTTCATTATATTGCAGTAGACCTTTTTGGAGGGTTCTTAAAAGTGTGAAATTTTGTGTGTGACTATTTTTCTGTCTGCTCGGTCTGTGAACCAAAATGTTATTTTTTTTTTTTTTTTCCTCACTTATGTTTTTGATTTCCATTTGGAAGATTAACTGATTATTCACTGGAGCTCTCAAAAGGAGAAATGGTAATTTGTGAAAGGACACACCTAAAGGAAATCTCAAAGACATCTGAGCAGGGCATTGGGCAAAGGTTGCCTTAATATGTGGGAACTGCAAGAGTTCAAGCTAATTTACAGGGTTTTAATATTAGTGCAGAAGATCAGTATTGAACTGACAGTGTCAAAGTTGAACTGCAGAAGGTGCAGTGATGTGAATTAAAGATTACAGTGAGAGGTCCAGGAGGTCACCTTACCCAGTGTCAGTGACATGTTAATTGTTCAAATTTCAAACAAATACAAGACTGGACACTGCAAGAACTGTTAAGTACAAAATGAATCTGCATTTACATTTGGCAAACACTTTTATCCAGGGTGATTTTAACTGTAACTATACTGATACCATATTAGCATCCATACAATGCACAATGATGTTCTGTTTGTGCATGCTGCAGTTACCTGATGCTTTAAATGCTCATTGTTCATCAGCTGGGAAAAAAATCCTCTGTGCAGTTATCGTTATAGCTGTGGTGTGGATGTCTGTATTCCCAAAGAATTTGAACAATTTTAGTTATCATCTTTGGCCTGAACATGCCTTTACACTGCATTCAACATACACGTTTTATCAGATGATGCATTTCCTGAGAATTTAAACTTCCAAGAAAAAAAATTTCAGAAACTACTATACACATTATTTAAAAAGAATACTAATCTTTGTCTTGAATACAATGGTAGAGGTAATGCCCATACACGCATAATGATACAATAGTGATCAAGAAATTATCTTTGCATATACAGGTGCTGGTCATATAATTAGAATATCATCAAAAAGTTGATTTATTTCACTAATTCCATTCAAAAAGCGAAACTTGTATATTATATTCATTCATTACACACAGACTGATATATTTCAAATGTTTATTTCTTTTAATTTTGATGATTATAACTCACAACTAAGGAAAATCCCAAATTCAGTATCTCAGAAAATTAGAATATTGTGAAAAGGTTCAATATTGAAGACACCTGATGCCACACTCTAATCAGCTAATTAACTCAAAACACCTGCAAAGACCTTTAAATGGTCTCTCAGTCTAGTTCTGTAGGCTACACAATCATGGGGAAGACTGCTGACTTGACAGTTGTCCAAAAGACAACCATTGACACCTTGCACAAGGAGGGCAAGACACAAAAGGTCATTGCAAAAGAGGCTGGCTGTTCACAGAGCTCTGTGTCCACATTAATAGAGAGGTGAAGGGAAGGAAAAGATGTGGTAGAAAAAAGTGTACAAGCAATAGAGATAACCGCACCCTGGAGAGGATTGTGAAACAAAACCCATTCAAAAATGTGGGGGAGACTGACAAAGAGTGGACTGCAGCTGGAGTCAGTGCTTCAAGAACCACTACGCACAGACGTATGCAAGACATGGGTTTCAGCTGTCACATTCCTTGTGTCAAGCCACTCTTGAACAACAGACAGCGTCAGAAGCGTCTCACCTGGGCTAAAGACAAAAAGGACTGGACTGCTGCTGAGTGGTCCAAAGTTATGTTCTCTGATGAAAGTAAATTTTGCATTTCCTTTTGGAAATCAGGGTCCCAGAGTCTGGAGGAAGAGAGGAGAGGCACACAATCCACGTTGCTTGAGGTCCAGTGTAAAGTTTCCTCAGTCAGCGATGGTTTGGGGTGCCATGTCATCTGCTGGTGTTGGTCCACTGTGTTTTCTGAGGTCCAAGGCCAACGCAGCCGTATACCAGGAAGTTTTAGAGCACTTCATGCTTCCTGCTGCTGACCAACTTTATGGAGATGCAGATTTCATTTTCCAACAGGACTTGGCACCTGCACACATTGCCAAAGCTACCAGTACCTGGTTTAAGGACCATGGTATCCCTGTTCTTAATTGGCCAGCAAACTCGCCTGACCTTAACCCCATAGAAAATCGATGGGGTATTGTGAAGAGGAAGATGCGATATGCCAGACCCAACAATGCAGAAGAGCTGAAGGCCACTATCAGAGCAACCTGGGCTCTCATAACACCTGAGCAGTGCCACAGACTGATCGACTCCATGCCACGCCGCATTGTTGCAGTAATTCAGGCAAAAGGAGCCCCAACTAAGTATTGAGTGCTGTACATGCTCATACTTTTCATGTTCATACTTTTCAGTTGGCCAAGATTTCTAAAAATCTGTTCTTTGTATTGGTCTTAAGTAATATTCTAATTTTCTGAGATACTGAATTTGGGATTTTCCTTAGTTGTCAGTTATAATCCTCAAAATTAAAAAATAAAAATTTGAAATATATCAGTCTGTGTGTAATGAATGAATATAATATACAAGTTTCACTTTTTGAATGGAATTAGTGAAATAATAATGATCAATAATAATAATAATGATATTCTAATTATATGACCAGCACCTGTAATGTGAATTCGCTTCTACAACATTTTGAAAGAGATATCCCTAACTGACTTCAACAAGCCCAGTTTCACAAGAAACATCCATTTCATACATGTCTGAAAATAGATTTATGTTGGTAAATCACAGTTCAAAGGGGTTTACTGCTACTGTTTTGCTGTGTGAGAGTGCCACTGTGTGGAGGGATGAGGTAAAGTGACTATACTCTACATGCAATTTACATACAATATCTATTGGATTATAGTTATGGTGAGTATTAGGACACTATAAGATAATAAGAGGTAAAACAGATTATATATGACTATATTTCATATAAATAAAAAGGAAAACAAAGCTTTCAGTCTAATATCCAACCATCCATTTCTGCCTACACTCTTAAAAATAAATTCCATGGAACCTTTCCATTCTACTAAAGGTTCCTTAGATTACTAAAAATTTTCTTTTTTTTCAAAAAAAAAAAAAAAAATGGTTCTTTTAAGAATTGTTCACTGAAATGTTCTGTGGGGAACCCCAAATGTTTCTTCTATGGCACTGCTGTGAAAACCTCCTTTTGGAACCTTTATTTGTAAGACTGTAAAGGGGAGAGTAAAAGACAGAGGAGAAATAACAGCATCAAGTCCATGTGTGTGTGTGTTTGTGTTTGCTTCTAAAATTATTTACCCCATATTTGAACTGTGCTTCAGTCTTTCAGTGGTTCTTGAGCAGCAGGCCTGTTCTCGGATCTCAGCGATGGTAGCATTCAGATGCGCTGTAGGAGCAATGTCAACCCCCACCGGCAGACGCCTACTCAGTTGTGTCCACAATGACAGCATCTCCTACACAAACAACAAGAATATCAACAAATCCAGCAGAGTACCATCCAGATATAAGTGTGCTACACAATACGGTAAAATAAATAATCTATTCCATTACTTCTTAAATATACTATCTTTTTATTTTTATCACCATTTATCAGGGCTTGAACCACGAGTGAATTAACATGGCATCAGGCCACTACTTGTTTTGATTACCAGATACTTTTGAAATATGTAACCTTTAAAGTGAAGTAACTAAACAGTATAACAACAAACTAAAGAAAATAAATGAGAAACAAATAAATATAATTTACAGTATTACTTGTTTGTTAAACATTTACCTACAAGTTTTTGGCATCACTTGAGTCAGCTGCCTACATCCTCAAATGAAACTAAAAAATGTTGCCTGCTGAATCATTAAATTACATAATTTATTCATTGAACATATGAAATGATCAAATTATTAAAGAATACTTTCAAATAATTCAAATTTCCAAACAAAATAACAAACATCCAAACATTGGCATCAATTAAATGCAATGCATTAAAATTAAAATGAATAAACACATACACACGGTATTGAGCAAGTTCAAAACGACTTAAGCTCAGTCGAAAAGACAAAAAGAAGAAGAAATTAATTAGAAACCAATTCACCTTATTTTCAGGTAAGAGCGGGCGCGGCCATTTCTAAATTTAATGTGTCTGGCTTCCGGTGTCATTCGCAATAACAGTGTTTATGCTTACATGCTTTTGGAATAATCGTAAACACGAGTTTCCTAGGTTAAAAAAAAAAAAAAACGCCAGTAAACGCCATCCGTGCGACACCGACCACCACCCGGCTTTTTTGATAATATTTGGCGCTTTTTGTGACCTCAGCTTATGCTTCGTGATTCTCAACACTCTTTTACCTACAGTTGGTCGACTTTGTAAAAACAGCAAATGTAAGTATCACCAGTACATTTTCATAACTGCCCTTATGACTACACATTTGTAGTATTTCTCTTTCTAGGAATTATATTAACAGATTCTGGCCTTGATATTTACATTTTTTCCCAAATGTCATAGATTTGAGAGTTGAAACTTTAAGATGAAAATGAAAAGCAAAACACATTAATAAAGAGGCTTTAGAAACAAGCAGTATATGTTTACAATATGCTTGTGTACGCCAAATTATGCAGTATTTTTCAAATGTTTGATGTTTATCATGGTAGATGTTTATTTTTGTAATGTTTGTTGTAGTGCTCAGAGCTCCTGCATATTAAAGGTGCCCTAGAATTAAAAATTGAATTTATATTGGCATAGTTAAATAACAAGAGTTCAGTACATGGAAAAGACATACGCTGAGTTTCAAACTCCATTGTTTCCTCCTCCTTATGTAAATCTCATTTGTTTAAAAGACTTACGGAAAACCCCCAATATTTGCATATGCCAGCCCATGATCGAGGCATTACACAAGGGCAGAACGTCTGGATGTGCACAGCTGAATAATCAGACTAGGTAAGCAAGCAAGGAAAACAGCGAAAAATGGCAGATAGAGCAATAATAACTGACATGATCCATGATAACATGATATTTTTAGTGATATTTGTAAACTGTCTTTCTAAATGTTTCGTTAGCATGTTGCTAATGTATTGTTAAATGTGGTTAAAGTTACCATCGTTTCTTACTGTATTCACGGAGACAAGAGCCGTCGTTATTTTCATTATTAAACACTTGCAGTCTGTATAATGCATAAACACAACTTCATTCTTTATAAATCTCTCCAACAGTGTGTAATGTTAGCTTTAGCCACGCAGCATAGCCTCAAACTCATTCAATATCAAATGTAAACACCCAAATAAATACTATACTCACATAATCTGACGCATGCATTCAGTATGCATGACGAAGACTTTGTGAAGATCCATTTTGAGGGTTATATTAGCTGTGTAAACTTTGTTTATGCACTGTTTAAGGCAAGCACGAGCTCTGGGGGCGGAGAGCACGCGATTTAAAGGGGCCACAACCTGAAATCGGCTCGTTTCTAATTATGCCCCAAAATAGGCAGTTAAAAAAATTAATTAAAAAAAAATCTATGGGGTATTTTGAGCTGAAACTTCACAGACACATTTAGGGGACACCTTAGACTTATATTACATCTTTTAAAAAAAAGTTCTAGGGCACCTTTAAATGATTAGTTCACTTTCAAATGAAAATCCATTCATCAGCCCAGGCTTTACTCACCATCAATCCATCCTAGATGTATATGACTTTCTTCTTTCTGATTAACATGATCTGAGAAATATTAATAAATATCCTGACGCATCTGAGCTGGCAGTGAGCGGTCTGGTGGAAGCTAGATATTTTACTTAATAACTTCACTTCAGAAGGACTTTATTAAGCCCCGGAGCCGTGTGGAGTACGTTTATGATGGATGGAAGCACTTTCTTCAGCTCAAACTCATTGATCCTTGCTCACTGCCATTAAAGCTCGGATGCGTCTGGATATTTATTAATATATCAGAGTTCATCAGAAAGAAGAAAGTCATATACACCTAGGATGGCTTGAGGGTGAGTAAAGCTTGGGGTAATTTTCATATGAAAGTGAATTAATTCTTCAAAACAATCCACTTGAGAAGAGAACACAATAATGTTCTTTCTGATTTCGAGTTTTTCTTTTTGATAAAGAATTTAAAGCACTTGCTTGTCTTTGCATGTTTCAGGTGCAGTGTCATGTGTAAGGTAGGGGTGGGAATCGGAGAGTACCTCACGATACGATACATCACGATAAATGGTTCACGATAAAGAAATATCGGAAGATTCTGGAAAGAACATGCTTCAATATGAAAACAAAATGCAGGAAAAGGTGTGCAGGTTAACGATAAATCCGATCTTATATGTACATTTAATAGGTTCACGTCACCGAAAGCAAGAAATTGAGGTGCTTTTATTGACCATCAGTTAATTTCAAAATCAAAGACTGCAATAGGAGAGAGCGGCAACAGCACTGGTATAAGGTCTCATTACTTTTAATGAAGATAATTGTGTGTTATGCGAAACCAATGCGGCACCTGACTGCGGCGAGTTATTACACAATGGTAAAGTTTTTTTTTTCAACAACCAGATTTTGGAAGACAGTTTTGATTGCGTCCCAAATTCCTGAAGTTTTGATATTTAAATCCGTCTCATTTTTTTGTTTGTTTATCACCAGTGCAAACAGACCCTTTTTTTCAGCGCTTAAATACACGACCAAGCAGGCGTTCAGTCCCTAATATATGTTTTCAGCTCCCGTGTATATCTGCGCTCGGTGAAGAACGTGTATTTAGGTATAAAAGTGCAAAGAACTTAAACGTCAAACTCACACTGAGTTTTCGTTTAACTTAAGACGGGCGCCGCCTGTCCGAGCAAAGAAATCTATATATAGGCTTTATTTTTTAAAATTAAAATATCGATATTTGGCCAGCGATGACAAAGAGAAGGATGACTATATCGATGTTTCGTGTAAGGGGTTATAGTGCATTGGAAGAAGGAAGAGGAAAGAACATGAAGTAGGAACCATTCTGGAGAATTGTGCCAAACGAAACCAAACCTGTAACTCTAGAAAGACCAAGTGTACAATGTCCGATCTGCCGTGTCCGTGGGGGCCTGAAACTTTTTCGCCATGAAGTAGGAAGTTGTTGTAACATGTACAATTGATAATAGTTTGATAATAGCTCCTGGCCTGAAGACATCTACATGGCAATATTCAGTTATAGTCAAAGTGCCACCTGTTGGCAGCAGGAAGTGTGGCACGTCAAAATGACTTGCCATATTTCTCCTGTATTTACTCGCTTACATGCATGTCACCCACTGTTCACTGTTTTCCTAAGGACGCCGAGTGGAGGTGGCCCCGGGTGCAAGGTCCCTTTCATCGCTGCTTGCAGCTTTAATATGGAATTATTCTTGATGATGAATGTCAACTTCTTATGACTTTTCATTTACTGTTATAGGAAATGTGGGATCAAGAGAAGCAGCACCTGAGATACTGGGTGAGAACAGAGTGTGTCCAACCCTCCTGCTTCCTTTGTGGTATATAGCAAATGCTGTTACATTATTTCTTCTCTGTTTTAAAAAAAAATAATGTTTCTCAAGAATTCAGTCAAAGAAACTTGTACAAGATTTTGTACAACATGCTGGTGCAGACAAAAAAATAAAAATAAAAATTATGTACAGGGTTCCCACATAACCTGGAAATATTAGGGGAGTGTAAAATAGTAATTTTCAGGCATGGAAAAATTATAGAAATTAATACATTTCAAAAAATTGCTCAACTGAAATTGCTTTTTTTTAAGTGCAGTAACGGTAAATATCATGGACGAATGGAAAAGTTGTCATGGAAAATCATTGGTCAAAAGTTGTGAGAACCCTTTGTGTACTTAAGTTATTTGTAACTAGAAAGAGTCTTCAGTGTATTGAGTAAATGCAGCATGTCTGGAAGTCACACATCTTATGTGTGATGTCTGGTTTTTGGACAGAAGCTGGTTCTGCTCTCGGGAAAAGAAGGGGTGATGGTCTGCACTGTGGCTGTAGAAGAGAGTATCTCAGAGCACTACAACAGCCAGATCAGAACTCTTATGGAGAAATATCCTGAGAAGTACACAGAACTGCTACAGGTGGGTACAAGCCTTAAGACATGGTGGGCTTGAATGAAATAGTAGCTTAAAGGATTAGTTACAGAAAAAATGGAACTGGCACTTCTTTGTTTTAAGAAAATGACCAATCGTTTCTCTAGATAAGACCCTTATTCCTCGTCTGGTATCGTTTAAAGCCCTTTGAAGCTGCACTGAAACTAGTTTTGACCTTCGACCTTTTGGAGCCCACTGAAGTCCACTATAAGGAGAATAATCCTGGAATGTTTTCATCAAAAACCTTAATTTCTTTTTGACTGAAGAAAGAAAGACATGAACATCTTGGATGACATGAGGGTGAGTAAATTATCAGGAAATTTTTATTTGAAAGTGAACTAATCCTTTAATATCTAAATAGAATAATTTCAAAAGTGATATCAGATGCAAAACCCTACTGAATAATATATGTATGATGCAGATGAATGACATGTTACTGACTGACTACTGATATGTAACAGCGTTTTTTTTTTGTGTGTGTGTGTGAGTGTGTGTCAGATCATTAAAGAATTTCGGGATGATGAAATGAAGCACAATGACACCGGACTGGAGCATGATGCTGAATCAGTAAGTCTGAACAATGCCATGTAACATCATGATTTGTGACTGCATGAACTAGAATAATAAAATATACAACCTCAATTACAATCCTTTTAATAGTTCTTTTTATAGAGCCACAAAGATGTTCATGCTCTGCCATCTTGTGTATTGCTGACACATTGTGCATCTTTTTTGCAGGTGCCTAGATATCACCTCATATTTTATCATCATAAAATATCCTCATATTTTTGCAGTTTCAGTTTATTAACAATAGTGGAGCAGAAATTACATATTTTGTCATTAAGTATTTTCTAGTGCTTTTCCTCACAGCAGTATAAATGTATAAAATCTGCTTATTGAGATTTTATACATGACCTGCATTATTTTATCTCACCCAGCAGGATATATTCAGGAATAACATACTGTAACTTTTTATCAATCACTATTGTGTTAACACTAAAATCAAATGTCTTTACAGGATGTGTGTGTTTGCACAGACCACTTGGAACACAAGAGGGCAGTCTTTGCCTCTTAAGTTAAAGGTAATTTGCAGCCACCAGTCACGACAGGGAAATCTGTTGAAATTATTGTTTTATGCGAGAAGAAAGATCACAGATATATAAATGTATATGGCATGCTATAAACATGCTCATTTGTTATCTTAGAATATGTAGGAACTGTCAGAGATGTTTGCATACAGCATTAGGGGAAGTTATCACATGGGTTGCTATGAAAACATGTAACATAATCCATGTAGCAGAGAAGCGGGAAACAGCTGTCTCCATCTCCCTGTGGTTCCCATGACTTAATCTATGAGGGCATGAAGTCAGCCTGGACACACCACAGAGAGTATGAGAGCCTGGATTTCAGTTTCTGTATCTGAGGGTTTTTTTTTTTTAAATATGTTGCCAGTTGCTGAATTTAGTTTGAAACTTTGATAAGAAGAGAACAGGCTATGAGAAGTGCACAAATTATACTCCGGGCCCCTTCCTCCTCTTCGTCTAGAGTCTTTTATGCTGACTGTACTGGATAAGAGTTGAGAGGCCTGTTTAGTTTGGCAGATTCTGTTAGGGGGCAGAGCTACTGTATACTCGCATTCAGAGAGAAGGCGGCTGATGCAATCCCTGTGTAACTACAAGTACTCCTCAGCTTTCAGTCTACCATCAACTGTGACCACATGTAACCTTTAACAGACTCAAAGTGGTTAAGGTTTTCAACTGCCCACTTCCCACAGGCTGCCTCCCGCCCCTACTCCCCTTCTTTCCTACTTCAGAAGGTTTTTATTCCTAAACATACCCTCCATATAAGTATTTGCATTGCTTAATGTAATGCAGAAGCTCCCACACAATCTTTTATTCACATAATAAGTGTGTGTCAGAGGAAGCTGACCCATCTGGAAACACTGCACGAGTTGCTCATTGTGAACAGATCACATGTCTTTAAGTCTTAATAGCACACTGTTTTCCGAGATCTGAAGCTCTTCTAAATGCAGAATATATACACAAAACGTCTCTGGATATTTGACCGTCAACTCTTCACAACTAAAGACATTAAGAGTAGTAAATGTCTTAAGAATTCAACTGTTTCTCTTATTAGCACAAACAAGTTTGGACAGTGTATGTGTTGTGCTCAGAAGCTTATTATGCATCAGTGTTATGAATCATGTTATTGAGAGACTGTTTCTTAAAGCTTGTTTCCCTCAGGACACGGATGCTAACCACATGACATTCTTTTTGCAGGAGGAGAGCTGCATTTAACTCAGTTGTAACTGCAAATCATCAATGCATTTATCTGTTGTTTTGTAGTTGTTGATCCCCTTCAGACAGCTTGGTATTTTTAGAGTGGGCTACATCACTATCAAAATAGCTCAAGAAGACTGATAAGAAGGTACATGACAGAAACGCTGCAGTAATTGCCTCCTGTCCATTGCCTTTTCTAGTTCCCTATCGTGAAGATCACTTCCTTCCTCAGGCATCAGTTTAGTTCCAACAGACAGTTATACTTTTATCTAAACGGTTCAATCAGCCATATTTAACGAGCTGTCTCTGTGTTTATCCTCTGACGGGTCATACAGGTTTGTGCGACTTAGCCAGGTGCTGCTATGTGTGTGTCCTTACTTAAAGCGCAACTTTCATGGCCATGGGCACCGTTTGTTTTGAAATTCAGAGGGCAGAGGTAGAAACATGCCCTGGGTAGGAACGGTGTGGTTTTCTGTTTGTGGCTACCTTGGTGTGTCTTATATGAAGTGAACAGCGGACTGACTGTCTATTTGCTTAAGTTTAAATTCAAATTCTGTACACAGGGCTTTATGCATTTGGGATAGATGTGATTAGGAGTATTTGACTAAGCTTTGAATAAGCCATTTTCAAACTTGTGTCTATAATAAAGCAAGATAATATTAAAAGGCTTATGTCCATACAGCGGTACAAAAGCACTCTGTGGACCGATTAAGAGAGATGACAGTGGTTTCTTGTTCAGTATCACAAGGTCAGGGGTGACCGGGGGAAGGCTTGTGCTGAGGTTAGGGGTCGGTAACAGATCAACAAAGATACAGACATATTACTGTGACACTTCTTTCAAAGAGAAATACTTGGTGTGTGTGTGTGTGTAGTGTTTCTGTAAACTTTCTCAATGACCTTCTGTGTAGTTTACAAGGGCCACACCTCTACTGGCATCATTTTTTATAATTAATTTAGTCATTTTACAAAAGGAGTTGTGTGATGGTATTAATGAAAAATATATACTTTTGTGTTCCACAGTAAAAAAAAAAAAAAAGTCATACAAGTTTGGAATGACATGAGGGTGAGTTTTTGTATGAACTGTCCTTTAAGTATAGCACCCTTTATGTTAATAATACACATTTGATTTTTGATTTTTAATCAAATTGGTTTTCCTATCCATGCATGTGGTGTTTTCATGTTGTGTAAATCTCTAAGCCAGGGCCCATTCTGTCAGAAAACACTTCCCATTTTGAGATCTGTTTCTTTAAGAGAAGAGGGAGGAGGAGTGTGGACAGGCTCTGGGTTTTGAACGCCTCTTTTTTTAAACAGAAATTCCTCTCTCAAGAGTTTGGCATTTCCTCTGAGCTCACACACTGAGAGCCTGCTCTCTCGTTTCACACAGTGCTCACTTGTGACAAAAGGGGGGATTTTCAAACATCCTGAATGAGAGGACTCCTCTTGCCCTCGGCACATGCTGCATCCGCAAAGAAACTTCACTTGGAGAACTTCCCCTTACACAACAGTTTCTGGTTGAGAAGGCTAAAAGAACATCAGCTTGGCCTTGTTTTCAGCATCTGGATGATTGGTTTGGCATGGGCTAGCCCTAACTTTTCCCACAGAGCTGGAGTAGACTGGAGGAGGAGGAGGATGAGCGTTTACACTCTCAACCTCAGGTTGTTCTGGCCGCTGGTCACTTGTATCCTCACCGCTCTTCTGCTACTGCACCAGTACATCATCGGCGGATCCGAGGACCAAGGGAACGACTGCTCTGATCAAGGACCTGGAGCTGTCACACTTTTCAAGTACATCCTAGCATTTATCTTATGTTATTTCTTCATAAAGTACTGCTCAACTCAACCTGGCTCTGCTAGGAGGGCTTTCCACAAAGTCCCGGAGGGGCACGGAAAATTAGGTGTCTCTAAGAGAGAGCTACTGGACGATCACTATGAGAGGCATGTGCGTCTCTCTCCGCATGTGCTGGGCCACAGCAAAGCCCATGTTGCCAAGCTGGTGAGTGAACTTGTAAAGGTCGGTCGCACCGATGTCCCGCCGGAGTCTTCGCTGGCCTTCCGGGGTGACTTCATCCAGATCGGCAGTTCCTACGAGGAGCACAAGGTGGGCTCACCTGACTGCTTCGACATCCTTGTGCCTCTGCGGGCACCTCGTGGGCTGAAACTGGAGGCCAGCGTTTGCACTGACAAACATGGAGGGCCACCTCTGTGCGCGCTGAACACGCCTCGCAAGGCGGAGTGGGCACGTCGTCACAAGGCCTTCACGGATTCGTTCATGCACTTGCACAATGCTCAAAGTGTCTATAAGATGAGCCCGGATTCCGTACAGCGCTGGTTTTACACGGCCACCCAGCGCTGCCTCGCTACTTTCCGTTACCTGTTTGAGCAGCGCTGTTCCCTCAGCCTGTCTCTCAGTGAGGAGCAGCAAGTGCTCATCCGTCTGACACCCCGCTCCGATTATGTCTGCTGCCACATCTCCATGGGCATTCGGCTGATTCCAGCCTTTCCTCTCGGTGATGGTGCCTTCTTGGTGGCATCCCAGCGGGCTCAGCGAGGAGAAGACCTTTGGACAGTGTACTTTCCCAGGCAGGAGCAGAGACTCCTGACATGGCTAAAAGGTAGACTGCCCTCTAACTCCTGTCATCTGAAGTGCCTTCAACTCCTAAAAGAGGTACGTAACCTCAGTGGGGAGACGCTGGACCAGAAGTCTGGAGCTGAATGGGGAGGAGTGCTTTCGTCCTATGCTCTGAAGACCGCCTGGCTTCGTTTGCTGCTCAGTACGCCCCCTGAGGCCTGGGAAGAGTGCAACCTTGTGGACCGGCTGGATGATCTTCTTCGCAGTCTAAGGGAAAGCCTACAGTCTCGGGCTCTCTGCCATTTACTCCTTGGAGGCATTAATGGGCTTCTGCCAGACTCTGTCGTTCTACCCAAACTTGTGAGGGAGACTGTACCCTCCAACCTGTGGGCGGAATTCAGTGACATCACCCTTGATATGGTCTCCGCCCGACTGGCTTACTCATGGAACCACCTCCCTCGCCTAATTCGCCTCGGGAGACCACAGAGGACCAGCCTTGGCAGAGGTGTTCACTGCAAATATATTGATGCAGAGTAAAGGTCAACTATAACTGGTGTTGCCGAACACAGCAATGGTTTATGTTTTCAGAAATTAATGTCACATATCTTTTTTTTTTTTTTTTGCATCTGACTTTTCAAAATTAAGTTTAATTTGGGGATTGTTTTTCTCAAAAGGAAGCAGTCAAAGCACTAGATTAGAGCACAATAGTAGCATTCAGTAGGTATAGCAATACTTTTAACAAATCAGTCTTAGTACTGTACAAATCAGTATTGTACTGTAATTGCAGGACAGACTTTGAAAAGCAAGGTCTGCAGAAAGGTACTGTATACCTCCAGGAGCAGGGTTGGAGATTAGGATTTAGGTGTTTGGACATGAAACTGATGCGTTTGAGAGCTGCTAGACTTGTGTTGACTCAGGGTGACCATGTTGTCATGGTTATGGGGTAGTGAGCAGTCAAAACAGCATATACACCAAAGATTTTCCACACACACACACAGTATTAGTAATGCCAGCCTAAACAGATGAACATCCTGTTTTGAAGGGAATAACTGCAGTGTGACCACTGTAAAAATCATCTGCTGTGTCTTACAGAACCAGATATTTTCTTTATTTTGAATGAATGAATGAATGAATAATGTTTCATAACTGTAGCAATTTCAGTATTGCTTAATTGATTGTTAAAGTGTTCCTTTGATATGTCAAATCATAATTAGTGCTTTAGTTCACCTCGGTTTAATACATTAATTGGCACACTCGAGAATAAGGCACTGATGGCATAGCTTCACTTCATCTTGCCTGTCTACAGGGACCCCGTTATGTGTGCACGTGATCTTTCCCTCAGAGACATGGCTCTATAGGTTGTCACCATGGAGACTACCTCAGCCCAGGGTCACTTATTTATGCAATAGCTTTAGTTTTAATGGCTGATTGCATTTACTTTCACAAAGGCAGCAGAGATCCGTATTGATCTTTTGTTGGTACTGAGTGTTACAGGGTTAGTTTGTTGGTCTCTTTCCTGCTTAAACCTCGTCCATCTACCTGTTATTAAACTAAGTGTTCATGGTCATTTATGTCAGACATATCTTAGTTTTATCAACTTTGCAGGGAAATGTTTGTGGTACCTAAGCAAATTTCTTTGAAGCTTATTTTTGTCTGTTCTCGAAAAGCGGAACAGAAAATGAAATAAGGAAATGAAAAAGAACATGCTCTAAAAACAATGCTTAAATGTAGTCCTAAAACAAGCAATATAAAATACAGATTAACTAATGTTGAATGTATATGTATATTAATGTATATGTAATTTAATGTATATTTGGTACTGTATGTGAATGTAAGTTGATTGTAAAAGAAATTGTACTTGATGTACATAGAGTAAAACAATCTGTGTGTATTTATATAGTAGATATAATTTATACATGTATTTTAATACATGAATTGAAATAAATATCTATATTTTGGACTGCACAGAGATTTGTTGAATATTTGTTTATTGTAACACCTGAAATAATTGTTTCTTTTTTCTGACAGTGATAGAGAAAATAGGACATGGAGACAGAACCAAAAGATTGCACATGTCAAGTCAGCAATTTATTATTATTATTATTATTATTATCTGCCATATCTTTTTATAAGCAGGTGGTGAGATATATTGTACAAAATATATCTTATAATCTTTTTGTGTAGTTCTATTTTTGGAATACCTCTAAAATTATTATTTTTCTCAGCGCCGTCTACATATGTGTCACATGGCACATTTTCATTTTTTTATTTTCATAATTATAAAACGCCAACTGATTTACTTTCACTAAGTCACATTCACGGTAATTATCGTCTGTATAGTCTTGTCTGGCAGTTTTTATTCTCAATATAGTGTTATGTTTAGAGTGATGTGGCTGAGTGTAAATTATACTGTGGCTCAAAGCTGGTGCTCTCTAACATAAGGACATCATCTCATCCTTTGTAATTATCTTTTAATTTATGCACTTGCTTGCAGGATTTGATTTGGTGGCAAAGTAAACCACGGCTGTATTCTGAAGTCTTGGACGCGTGATTGGGAAGGAATGTGGGTGCCACCTTGAGGTCAGTATCTGTTTAGGGGACAAATAATTTAGGATAAAAAGATTTTAATTAAAAGCACAGTCAGTTCTGCTTTTAACAATCTCACAGTATGCAAGTTAAAATGTGCTGTATCTTTACATTGTCTGGTTCTCTCTAATAATGATTTCAAATGTAACAGATGTCTTAGGTGTAGGTGGGCTGTATATGTTTATTTAAACATTCTCTTTAAGCCCAGTCATTTGGAATTTTGAGTAGATAAATGGTAGCTACAATTAAAGGAATAGTTCACCCCAAATTTCTGTAATCATTTACTTCATATCATGCTCAAACCGCTCAATGAAACTGGATTTCAGTTACATTGATGCATTTAGAAGACCCTTTTTTAATATGACAGCAGAGGTCACTGTAAGTCTGGATTTTTATGAGGCATACCTTTCAACAGGTTCTCAAGAGCAGAAACAAATGAAAATTCACTAAAAAAATCACTAAATTCTCATCTAATTCTAATCGATATAATCTAATCTAATTATATCTATATCAAATTGTTTATGTCATCCTTCCAACCTATAAATGTTTCCCTTGTCCTGTATTTACAGAAACAATGTGGTTTTCACCTAAAAAAATTTTTTACCTGAAACGGTTTCTTAAGTCTTATTCATTTCAAATGCTGTGGTTTAATGGAACACCTCTATTATATTATTATATTATATTATATTATATTATATTATATTATATTATATTATATTATATTATATTATATTATAGTTCCTCCCAAAGTTCCTTCATTAACTTAAATATCTTAAGGTTTTTCCTGATTCTTTTCTGTTCTGTTCTGGTCTGTTCTATTCCGTTCTATTCTATTGTTCTATTCTATTCCAGTCTGAGGCTTCCTAAGCCTTAGTTCCTCCCAAGGTTCCTTCTTCATTAACTTAAATATCTTAAGGTTTTTTCTGGTTCTGTTCTATTCTATTCTATTCCATTCCATTCCATTCCAATCTGTCTGAGGCTTCCTAAGTCTTAGTTCCTCCCAAGGTTCCTTCTTCATTAACTTAAATATCTCAAGGTTTTTCTGGTTCTATTCTATTCTATTCTATTCTATTCTATTCTGTTCTGTTCTGTTCTGTTCTGTTCTGTTCTATTCTGTTCCAGTCTGAGGCTAAGTCTTAGTTCCTCCCAAGGCTCCTTCTTTATTAACTTAAATATCTTAAGGTTTTTCCTGATTCTTTTCTGTTCTGTTCTGGTCTGTTCTATTCCGTTCTATTCTATTGTTCTATTCTATTCCAGTCTGAGGCTTCCTAAGCCTTAGTTCCTCCCAAGGTTCCTTCTTCATTAACTTAAATATCTTAAGGTTTTTTCTGGTTCTGTTCTATTCTATTCTATTCCATTCCATTCCATTCCAATCTGAGGCTTCCTAAGTCTTAGTTCCTCCCAAGGTTCCTTCTTCATTAACTTAAATATCTTAAGGTTTTTCTGGTTCTATTCTATTCTATTCTATTCTATTCTATTCTGTTCTGTTCTGTTCTGTTCTGTTCTGTTCTATTCTGTTCCATTGAGGCTAAGTTTAGTTCTCCAAGGCTTCTTTATTCTATTCTATTCTATTCTATTCTATTCTATTCTATTCTATTCTATTCTATTCTATTCTATTCTTTTTCCAGTCTGAGGCTTCCTAAGTCTTAGTTACTCCCAAGGCTCCTTCTTCATTAACTTAAATATCTTAAGGTTTTTTTCTGGTTCTATTCTATTCTATTCTATTCTATTCTATTCTATTCTATTCTGTTCTGTTCTGTTCTGTTCTGTTCTATTCTGTTCCAGTCTGAGGCTAAGTCTTAGTTCCTCCCAAGGCTCCTTCTTTATTAACTTAAATATCTTAAGTCTGGTCTATTCTATTCTATTCTATTCTATTCTATTCTATTCTATTCTATTCTTTTTCCAGTCTGAGGCTTCCTAAGTTTAGTTACTCCCAAGGCTCCTTCTTCATTAACTTAAATATCTTAAGGTTCCTTCTTTCTATTCTATTCTATTCTTTCTATTCTAATATCTTAAGGTTCCTTTCTTCTTTATTAACTTAAATATCTTAAGGTTTTTCTGGTTCTATTCTATTCTATTCTATTCTATTCTATTCTATTCTATTCTTTTCCAGTCTGAGGCTTCCTAAGTCTTAGTTACTCCCAAGGCTCCTTCTTCATTAACTTAAATATCTTAAGGTTTTTCTGGTTCTATTCTATTCTATTCCATTCCATTCCAGTCTGAGGCTTCCTAAGTCTTAGTTTCTCCCAAGGTTCCTTCTTTATTAACTTAAAAATCTTAAGGTTTTTCTGATTCTATTCTATTCTATTCTATTCTATTCTATTCTATTCTATTCTATTCTATTCCAGTCTGAGTCTAAGTCTTAGTTACTCCCAAGGCTCCTTCTTCATTAACTTAAATATCTTAAGGTTTTTTCTTATTCTATTCTATTCTATTCTATTCCAGTCTGAGTCTTCCTAAGTCTTAGTTCCTCCCAAGGTTCCTTCTTTATTAACTTAAATATCTTAAGGTTTTTCTGGTTCTATTCTATTCTATTCCATTACATTCCAGTCTGAGGCTTCCTAAGTCTTAGTTTCTCCCAAGGTTCCTTCTTTATTAACTTAAAAATCTTAAGGTTTTTTCTGGTTCTATTCTATTCTATTCTATTCTATTCTATTCTATTCTATTCTATTCTATTCTATTCTATTCTATTCTATTCCAGTCTGAGTCTAAGTCTTAGTTACTCCCAAGGCTCCTTCTTCATTAACTTAAATATCTTAAGGTTTTTTCTTATTCTATTCTATTCTATTCTATTCTATTCTATTCTATTCTATTCCAGTCTGAGTCTTCCTAAGTCTTAGTTCCTCCCAAGGTTCCTTCTTTATTAACTTAAATATCTTAAGGTTTTTCTGGTTCTATTCTATTCTATTCTATTCTATTCTATTCTATTCTATTCTATTCCAGTCTGAGGCTTCCTAAGTCTTAGTTCCTCCCAAGGTTCCTTCTTCATTAACTTAAATATCTTAAGGTTTTTTTCTGGTTCTATTCTATTCTATTCTATTCTATTCTATTCTATTCTATTCCAGTTTGAGTCTTCCTAAGTCTTAGTTCCTCCCAAGGTTCCTTCGTCATTAAAGGTGCCCTAGAATTAAAAATTGAATTTATCTTGGCATAGTTAAATAACAAGAGTTCAGTACATGGAAATGACATACAGTGAGTCTCAAACACCATTGTGTCCTCCTTCTTATATAAATCTCATTTGTTTAAAAGACCTCCGAAGAACAGGCGAATCTCAACATAACACCGACTGTTATGTAACAGTCGGGATCATTAATATGTACGCCCCCAATATTTGCATATGCCAGCCCATGTTCAAGGCATTAGACAAGGGCAGCCAGTATTAACGTCTGGAGCAGCACAGATGAATCATCAGACTAGGTAAGCAAGCAAGAACAATAGTGAAAAATGGCAGATGGAGCAATAATAACTGACATGATCCATGATATCTTGATATTTTTAGTGATATTTGTAAATTGTCTTTCTAAATGTTTTGTTAGCATGTTGCTAATGTACTGTTAAATGTGGTTAAAGTTACCATCATTTCTTACTGTATTCACGGAGACAAGACTGTCGTTATTTTCATTTTTAAACACTTGCAGTCCATATAATTCATAAACACAACTTCATTCTTTATAAATCTCTCCAACAGTGTAGCATTAGCCGTTAGTCATGGATCACAGCCTCAAACTCATTCAGAATCAAATGTAAACATCCAAATAAAACTTTAACTCACATGATCTGACGCATGCATACAGCATGCATGACGAACACTTTGTAAAGATCCATTTTGAGGGTTATATTAGCTGTGTGAACTTTGTTTATGCACTGTTTAAGGCAAGCGCGAGCTCCGTGGGCGGGGAGCGTGAGCATTTGAATCGGCGCATTTCTAATTATGCCCCAAAATAGGCAGTTAAAAAATTAATTTAAAAAAATCTATGGGGTATTTTGAGCTGAAACTTCACAGACACCTTCAGGGGACACCATTCAGGGGACACCTTAGACTTATATTACATCTTGTAAAAAAACGTTCGATGGCACCTTTAACTTAAATATCTTTAGGTTTTTCCTGTTTTTTCCATGCCCCTGGCACTCTTTGCCTTACTTACTAGATAGTTTGTAAAGCACTATTTTAATATTTACACTCATTTTTTAAAGTGCACAAATGTATTGTGAAATGCTCACTAGAAATATAGTGTGAAGTGAATGAAATTACAAAAGTTGGGGTTGGTGAGATTTTTTTTTTTTTTTTTTTTTTTTTTTTTAAAGTAATGCTTAATTTTTTTGGAGAGACCTATACATTTTTTTTCAGGATTTTTTGATGAATATAAAGTTCAAATGAAAAACATTTGTTTGAAATAGAAATATTTTAAAACATTATACAAGTCTTTTACTGTCACTTACGATCAAGTGAATGCATCCTTGCTAAATAAAAGAATTAATTTCTTTCCAAAAAAAACTTTTTAACTCGAGTGTATGTTTTTCAGGTGCTATACATCAGTCGAACACTCTCTGTGAAACTCTACACCCAATAACCTGACATGCTCTGTAGATGCGTAGTTTCATCTGGTGAGCGAGGCCGTTCAGTGTCAGAACAGCTGACACAGCAACAGGTCATGTGCCCCGACCGTTTCCAAGGAAACTTACTTTAAAGTTCCTTGTGATCCACCCACTCTGGTTACAATGCTGTGCCAGGAATGACCATCAAATACAGCTTATAGATTCTCCAAAACCTTCCCATGACTTGTGCGTCATGTTTTAAAGATGGTAGCACGTCGGTGTACCTCAGTCACAGAGCAGCAGCAGATGGCCGCACAGACCCCGGCTCTCATAAACTCCCCATGTAACGTGTTGCCGTGGCAGCAATTAGCCCGTTCACCTGCCGTCTGCCCGTCTCTCCTCAGCCTCTCCGCTCTGTTCGTGGTGAAGTGAACAACAAGTGGTTGCAGCCAGCGAGGTGTTGTAAAAATGGACTGGAGGAGGCGGGGAGGGATGCACATAACAGATTTGATATACATCAGTGCTTCTGCAAACCTGGATGAGTCACTGGTCTCTGATAGAAACATAGGGCAGGAGGGGGAAGGAGGGGAGGAGGGCGCTGCTCTCTCCAGGGAGAGGAAAGCTGGCTGTCTTGCGTGTCATTTCTGAGGACTAGGCACGACTGGAGAGGGAGGCAGGAAAGAGAGGGAGATTAGGAGTGTCTGGGTGGGTGGGATTGAAGATGATGGGGAGGAAGAGGAGATAGAGAGATAGATATAGAGAGGGAAGAGGGGGTTTGTTTGTTGTTTTGTATTTGGCTCATCACTCTTGAAGTAGATTTTGTTAGGCTGGATAGAGGAACCAAGTCCATAGAGACCTGAATTCATTACTCGAGTCATCTACGGTTTTTTTTTCCCCCTCTCTTTTCTCTCTCTCTCACTCTTCTTTCTTTTTTTACTGAGTAAATCTGGATCCAGAGAGTGTCATGTTGCACTGGATGGGAAGTGAGACAGTGGGGCGAGAGTAAGAGGAGGATGGCGTACACACAGGTGAGTCCCGCACACACACTTTCCCATCTGGATCCTTCTGGATTACACTTTTCATCTTCATATGCGTCTTCCTTTGCTCATTCGTTCATAATCTGATTTGTTCTTTTCATTTGATGATTATTTCTGGTCAAGGCCTGAAACCATTTCAACTCATAGGTATGATTTGTGTGTATTTATTCACGTTAATGTCTTATTATTATTGATGAAATATTAGGATTTGATGAGTTAATTCTCAAAATATGTTAATGGACTTTTTTTTTTCTATGTTATGTACATTAAAAACTAAATGGCAATTGATTTATGTGGGATTTGAGATCTGAGTAATATTTTCATTCAAAACAGTGTAGGCTACAGACAGACTCACTGATGGCTTTTGTGATTTAAGTATGAATGCAGCTTCTTTTCGATGTTTAAACTCTGCAGCGGTGTATTTGTGTGTCTGTATGGCGTATTATGATTCATGAAACTGTGCTAAAGACCCCTGGTATGGGAATAGCACCTGCTGGAACTGGCCATGTGGACCAGTGGGGACAGTGTCCCATCCTTCCTATCTCAGTGACCCTAATGCGTCATCTCTGCCTGAGCCAGCGGCAGCAAGGTGCGGGCTGGTAGGGACAGGAGTTCGTATCACTGTTGCCATGGTTACAGCCACAGCTAATTGCTTAGACAACATTGGGACACTGATGAGGAGCAAGAGAGCTGGACTGAGGTTGTAAGCAGCAACAGGGGGTGGGGAATGGGAGGGAAATCAACCTGTAGATATTCACAGGTGTTAAAAGGAAGGAATATAACAGTCCCTTGGGTGCATGAGTGTGTATGAAGTCAGATGTGTTAATCTTGAACAATTTTGTCCCTTATAAAGTCTTTTTTTTTTAACAGATTAGTTAGAATGTGGTTTATTGGGATGCTTGTCAAAATAAATTAGTGCAATAACACTTAAGTTCAAGAGTGGATTATTACAGTGCTCTTAATTTAATACCCAAAATACAAAACAAGTAGGACAATATTTGAGGTTATAGAAACTTTTTCTTCACTGGATGTAGCTTCAAAGTTATCTGCTTTTTTTATTTTTCAATCAGACCAGCACCTCAGGGAACATATTTACTTAATATATACACTACCGTTCAAAGCTTTGGGGTCAGTAAAATGTTTCTGAAAGAAGTCTCTTACAGTCACCAAGGCTGCATTTATTTGATCAAAATACAGTAAAATGGTAATATTGTAAATAAATGAGATTGTGAAATGTTATTACAATTTAAAAATGTGTTCTATTTTAATATATTTTAAAATGTAATTTATTCCAAATTATATTATATTATATTATATTGGGGTTGTGTCTTCAGTGTCACGTGATCCTTCAGAAATCAGTCTAATATACTGATTTGCTGCTCAAGAAACATTTATTATTATTATCATGTCTTATATTATGTTGAAAACAGTTGTGCTGCTTAATATTTTGTGGAAACTTTAATATTTCTTTTGTGCCATGTAATGATATTTTTACTGATACTTTTGAGCAATGCAATGTACCCTTGCTTAATAAAAGTACATTTATTTATTTTTGTTAATTTTTTAATCTTACCGACTCAAACTTTTGAACCATAGTGTATATAAAAAAAACATGAACATAATGAAATATTTGTAATAATAGTATACATTTTATAAATAATATTTGACAAAATGTTGCTAACAGATTTCATTAATATTAATTATTAAAGGTGCCCTAGAATCAAAATTTGAATTTACCTCGGCATAGTTAAATAACAAGAGTTCAGTACATGGAAAAGACATACATTGAGTTTCAAACCCCATTGTTTCCTCCTCCTTATGTAAATCTCATTTGTTTAAAAGACTTCCGGAAAACACGCGGATCTCAGCATAACACCGACTGTTACGTAACAGTCGGGATAATTAATATGTATGACCCCAATATTTGCATATGCCAGCCCATGTTCAAGGCATTAGACAAGGAAAGGCAGTATTAACGGCTGGATCTGTGCACAGACAAGGTAAGCCAGCAAGAACAACAGCGAAAAATGGCAGATGGAGCAATAATAACTGACATGATTCATGATAGCATGATATTTTTAGTGATATTTGTAAATTGTCTTTCTAAATGTTTCATTAGCATGTTGCTAATGTACTGTTAAATGTGGTTAAAGTTACCATCGTTTCTTACTGTATTCACGGAGACAAGACTGTCGTTATTTTCATTTTTAAACACTTGCAGTCTGTATAATGCATAAACACAACTTCATTCTTTATAAATCTCTCCAACAGTGTAGCATTAGCCGTTAGCCACGGAGCATAGCCTCAAACTCATAGAGAATCAAATATAAACATCAAAATAAATACTTTACTCACATAATTCGAAGCATGCATACAGCATGCATGACGAACATCTTGTAAAGATCCATTTGAGGGTTATATTAGCTGTGTGAACTTTGTAAATGTGCTGTAATATAATCGAGAACTCGTGTGGCAGGGAGCACGTGAATTAAAGGGGCGGCGCGCTGCCAAAATCAGTGTATAGTTAATGATGCCCCAAAATAGGCAGTTAAAAAAATTAATTAAAAAAAATCTATGGGGTATTTTGAGCTGAAACTTCACAGACACATTCAGGGGACACCTTAGACTTATTTTACATTTTGTGAAAAAGCATTCTTGGGCACCTTTAAAATGTGAACATTCAGTAAAGAGACCTTTCCTCTCACTGTTTTTTTTTTCTCTCTTTCCTGTGCCTGAACTCGACCCTCTGCTGCACTCAACCTTTGAAAAAGAACAGTTGGAACCCATCAATGAGGTATGTACAGAAAAGTAATTAATTCAACCTTCTAACTTCTCATATCTGTTCATTAGCAATGATGTAGAAAAAATAGCTACTGTATTTTTATAGCAGCTCTGAGGTGCTGTTTAACAATTTATCCATACATGCATGACCCCAAATAAGTTAGAAATTTAGTGAGAAGCTTGACACCCTCAAAACTTTCAGACCATTAAATGCTTTGAAACAAACTTGCCTGCATCCATAAAAAAAGAAAAAGATTGTTTACGCAATCAGAGTTGTATCTTTTGGACTAGATTTTTTTTACTGTCAACATCCTGTCTCAAGTCATTCATTATTTAACCAACCATAGGCACATATTCAGCCTCAGCGGAGGTGAACGTGACTTGGCTTTTTAGATCTTGTTGTATTCTTGTTGTGTTGTGTTCATCTTTTTGGTGTCAGTTAGTCTAAATCAAAGAGAAGCAAGTTGTGTGGTGAAAAGACTAACATCTCTTTCATGAAGGACTTGTGTCCAAACATCTGGCCTCATTTCTAGTCAACCTAATAACGGTCACACTGAGAAGTGACTGAGTAATGTTTGTCCCGCCCAATTTTCCTGTTTCATTTAGAAGCATATGTCACAATGGGAAACAAAATTGTGCTTATTGTATGTCACTTTTGATCAATTTAAAGCATCCTAGATATCTTTAATTAAATCACTTGATATTTGGTGGATTGGCTCTGACTTCTACGGTTTACTACAAAGTCCCACTAGAATAGAGCCCCAATAGAGATGTAAGAATTTATTTCTCTGAGGTTCTTGTTACATTTATACTTATAAAGCTGCAATTGACTAGAAAATCATCATAATTTGTCATGTATGTATAATCTGCTGCCTCTGCAGGTCAGTTAGTTGCTGTTTACTGGAGAGTCTCTTTGTGTCCCTTTACGGTCTTGGTCACAGGGTCTTCTGTCCAGACTGTCTGACTTCCTGTTGTGTCGCTGGTCGTGCCGCTCCTGTTGGCAGTGGTGCTGGGAGTGCAGCTGCTGTCAGTCCACTGACGAGGAGGTGGAGATTCTGGGGCCTTTTCCAGCTCAGACTCCATCATGGCTGTGAGTACACACCCGTACATGTCGCAAATAACCCAGAACAACTCATTATTCATCTCATCTGTCTGCTCTCTCATCATAACAGTCAGAGAAAGATTGAGACTGAATACACAGGGTTACTGAACAAATCTCAAGACAATCCCAAAGGCACCATTTGTTAAAGGCTCGTTTTTGATGATGGATGGTGTGTTCTGGGTTATGTTTGGGATGGAATACGAGCCTTGTGTTTATTGCATACTGCACAGTATGGACTGTATATCTACCTAATATCTGAGCTATATGATTTTACTATTCTATCGATACACAGTATACACTATCAAAAGTTTGGGGGTGGTACAATTTGTTTATGTGATATTTTTTTTGTAAAACATTTCTTCTGCTCACCAAAAAATCAGTAAAATCAGTAATATTGTGAAATATTATTACAATTTATTACAAAAATGTGTTCTATTTTAATATATTTTAAAATGTAATTTATTTCTGTGATGCAAAGCTGAATTTTCAGCATCATTACTCCAGTCTTCAGTGTCACATGATCCTTCAGAAATCATTCTAATATGATGATTTACTGCTCAAGAAACATGCTTAATATGTTATCAATGCTTAACATTTTTGTAAAAAACTTATATTCAGGATTTTTTGATGAAAGTTACAAAGCATTTATTTGAAATAGAAATCTTTTTATAGATGGAACATTAACATTATAGAACATTATACATGTCTTTACTGTCCCTTCTGATCAATTTAATGCATCCTGAATCCAAGTATTAATTTCTTTCAAACAAAGCATGACCGGAAACTTTTGAATGGTAGTCTATAAACAGTAGTATGCTACATTGTCACATGACCTCAATATATTTCATATTTAATTCAGCAAATGGTGCTAGCAGTTATGAAGTTGATAATAAATACAGTTAATTTGCATGTTAAACCAAATTTGGGAAAAAAAAGTGTTGGCAGTCTGATTAGAGGCTATGTTCAGTATGACTATGAATGTAGTAGTATGCTGGAATGCAATACTGTATGCCAACAGTATCATACACTACAATTAGAACGGTTATTTAGTGAATTTTAAATTCACATGTAAAAATATCTTAACTTATCTCCAACGAATGAAGAACTACTCTGCTGATTTTTTTTTTTTAATTGAACGCATAGTGCAGCTTATTGCATTGTTACATATAATTTCTCCATCAGTGTTTTCATACTGTATACTGATATGCATAGTATACATACTATATGTTGCTATATATATATATATATATATATATATATATATATAACCAAAATGTATTCAGACACCTTGAAAATTTCATTCATTAATTCAGTTTATTCACTATAGTTTAAAAAATGGTAATAAAATATGACAAGATCTCAGAGTTAAACTGTATCAGAATAAATTAATCAGATAACATTTAAGCAAAACATGGTCAGGTCAAAGTGTCTGATTAATTTTTAGTTCCAAATTTTTATCAATTTTACTGGTAGTCCACTCTATGAAGAATTTTTGGGTATAATATGTCACAGATTACTTTATTTTGCTATCCTCACTTACATAAATGAACTATAGTGTCCTGCACCCACTAGTAAAAATATATCAAAAATGTCTGAATAATTTTGGGTTTGACTGTATGTAATGCATTGTTGATATAGCTTCCAGTTTATTTGTCATACTAAAAATGTAAGGTTGAGCATGTTGCACTGTTAGATTCATTATACTGTATGCAACACTTTATGGCATGTACATTTAATGCATACTTTGACCGTATACATGCTCCAGAAATGGTATGTAATGCTGAAATTCACACTGCTCAGTACAAGGTGATGGCATCATACTTCTGCTGAGTGTAAGCTTCTTACAAAGTTACAATTTCTTTACTTCTCTACTTACATTGCAAATTACCAGCTGAATTTTAACTACTGAGCAGTAAATCATGTAGCTCTAGTTTGTAGTCAATGGTTTTCCGGGCTAATGGAAGTGATATTGATGCAACAGATGGCTTTCCTGAGACGTTCTAGGATCCTGTTTGTCTATGCCCTGTTACTCAAGCTCATAATGACTGGGGTGTGGAGCTATTTGTGTTCCCATGCAGGAACAACAAGGGTAATGTGATTTAAATGGAGAAATGATTCATGTTTTTGCTGGGATAATTTGTTCTTTGAATGCACACATTCACCACAAGCTGTCAAGCTTTTTACAAGTATGCTTTTTAATGACATCATTCAACGACTTTTACCAGGACTAAACAAAGGTGTCATACATGTCTATTTTTCCATTTTGCAATACACATTATCACCAATCAGCAGTTTCCTGTTGTGAAACTTGTTTAAGGACTGGAGCTGATGTGGTCACCAGAGACTACTGGTTTATGCTGGTCTGATTGAGCTCATGCTTTGTGGGAATTGGATGTTTGTATAAAACAAAAAACAGGGACAAAATGGCTGGATGAGTTGAGCTCCAAAAAAAAGTGATCATAGAATGGTGTTCAATTCGTAACACACTGGAGACATAAGGGATGCATCTTTAATTGAATAGAGCTTGAACTTCCAGACTGTGACTGTACAGTCATGACATATAGCTCACCCTATAAGTCCAGCCGCTCTCATTGCCTCGCATTGCTCCTATTTCCATTTGTTTTAGAATCGTCCGTTGCTATGACAACTATCTCCCTCTGAGCTGTAGTCATGGACACAAAGGGTCCTTGATGATCCCCAAGGGATGACTCAGGCCTGCACAAAGATATCCCGCACCGAATATTTACCTCTGTAGTTGGAAAACAACTGGATTAGAAGATAATGTTGTAACAGATATTACACAATACTGGGCAATAATATGACTGAAGAAGTGGATTCAGTCACAGTGTCAGATATTCACAACAAATTGAAGAGCTGAATTGTAAGATATTTTTACTGTCTTTTGCTAGTTCATGCCGATATATATTTTTTTTTCTTTAGCATATTATGATTGATTTGTCTGCTTTTTTCATTGTCAGGCCATGATGGTCAACAAACCCTGCTTTTTGTCATATTTTAAGCTGTGTATGAACTGACATCCAAATAGTATAACTAACGAAAGTTTGTTCCCTATCCAAATGTGGTTTCTTTGCAGCAGTTGGCACTAGTTCAGGATGAATTTGTGTGATAGACTTAATGGACAGAAACATCTGTAATCATACTGTTTCATGCAAAGTAATATTACCCTACACATAATGTTTCATAAACATCGTACAGCTTATATAACCCTAGTCTTTCTGCTGCAGCTGGTTGACCAAGAAAGTTTTGCTTGTTAAGATAGTAACATAGCCTGTAGTTCAAACAGGAGAGGACGGCGCTGGCAACGCCAAGGTTATAGGTTCGATTCCTTGTTATTTTAAGTTGTAATAATATTTTTCGTATTGTTTTTACTTATTTTGGTTAAATAAATGCAGCCTTACAAAACTAACATAACAGAACCCCCCTGAATCCCAACATAACACAACATTAAACATTAACTTATATCTCCATATGTTCATCTTGTGCAAAAACACACAAAATAACACTTAATTTCAACAGTTATTTATATGGTCTGACGCAAAGCATGCTGGGAATTAGAAATCTGCTGCAACTCAATCATATTAAGTTCAGCTTACTACAATGAAATTTTGAGTTCATGCAACTATTTCCTATTAAGTACAATGAACTTTCATTATTATTTGAGTGCAACAAACTCATTTAATTTAAGTAAACTTCTTTTAAAAACATTAATACTGACCACAAACTTTTGAACAGTACTGTAAATGTCAACATGCGTTGTTTTTTTCAACAGGGAATGTGTCAGTAGTGTTATTAAGGCTTAACAAAGTCATCTCTTCCAGTGTCAATGAAAGCAATGAGCAAAAAGGCACAAATTCCCACATCATGGCTCAGGAACATGCTTCACCTGCTCAATCTGACACCACTACAAGCTGCAGGCCACCCACCGCAGAAACTTCCCGATCCACCTTCAGCCTGGCAGGCCAGCTCTCCAGTGAGCCCAGACTTCACTCTCAATGTTACCAGACTAGCGTGAGTATGATGACTTGATTTTTATTTAATTGCTCTCCCATGTCACAGGTCTGAACGCCCGACGGCCAAGCTCCCCTATGGTGGATGTAAAGCCGATTGAATTTTGGGCAATGGGACACAGGCAAGAAGTGGTGCAGCCCCTGCGTAAGCCCCCGACACCACCAGATGACTACTTCCGCAAATTGGAGCCTCATCTGTACTCTCTGGACTCGTGCAGTGATGATGTTGACTCTCTGACAGATGAAGAAATCCTTGTGCGGTACAAACTAGGCATGCTACATTTCAGCACACAGTACGATCTTATCAATGGCCACCTTAGCGTGCGAGTCATCGAGGCCCGGGATCTGCCCCCTCCGGTAACGTGCGACGGTGCTCGCCAAGACATGGCCCACTCAAACCCCTACGTGAAGATGAGTCTGCTGCCCGACCACAAGAACTCCAGGCAGACTGGAGTTAAACGCAAGACCCAGAACCCCGTGTTTGAAGAGCGCTTCACTTTTGAGCTCCCCTTCCTGGAGGCCCAGAGACGCACCCTTCTGCTCTCTGTGGTCGACTTTGACAAGTTTTCACGGCACTGTGTCATCGGGAAAGTCTCTCTTCCTCTTAGTGAGGTCGATCTAGTGAAGGGAGGACATTGGTGGAAGGCCCTGGTGCCCAGTTCTCAGGTAATACCACTCACCTGAGTCACATTATATATATTTTTTTCCGTTCTTTCTTTTTTTTTCATTTTAGGTGTGCCACTTGCACAATGACAAACATAATGAAGTTAGGTCACATAGAACTAAATTAAGTTATTTAGTAAAATGTGAAATCATTGCAGCCATATGCCAGAATGTCCTGCCTCAAAAGAATGCACACAGTACTCCTAAATATTTTTTGTCCTAGAAGATCTGAGTTTATTATGTGTTAAATGCACATAAACCTTGTATTTTGAGAGGTTAATATGTGACTTAAAAAAAGATACACAACTGTTCAAATGTTTGTGGTCAGTAAGAGTTTATAATGCTTTTGAAAGATATCCTTTAAGCTCACCAAGGCTGCATTTTTATATATATATATATATTCCTGTGATGGCTGAAGCTGAATTTTCTGTCACTTTTGATCAATTTAATCAATCCTTGCTAAGTAAAAGCATTCGGTCCATTAAAAAAAGCTTACAGACCCCAGTATTTTTAGCGGTTCTGTATTTGTCTCTGTTCCAATTGATTTTTACCAAAAACATATCTGAACAAACCAGCAATTTTTCATGTTACAGATGCTTTCATTGTAAAATTACTCTGACATAAAGCTTTCATTTCAGTATTTGACACATAAAAAAGTAGTATAAAAATGTTAATTTACTGACATCATTATCATGACATTGATTTTCTAATGTAATGTTTCTCAGAATGAGGTTGAGCTTGGTGAGCTTCTTCTATCTTTAAACTACCTGCCCAGTGCTGGCAGGTTAAATGTGGACATCATCCGAGCAAAGCAGCTGCTTCAGACAGACATGTGCCAAGGTTCAGGTAAATCTATATCTGTTTTCCTCGTTCTGCTCTTTAAAATCTCAAAGAACCTATAGCAGAATTTCAATGACTGCAGAAAACTAAGCAACAAAGAATTTATTTTCCTAATGTGAGGTAATTGTTTGTCTTTATAATGAAATAGCTGCTTCGCCTTTGAAACGACTTTTCTTTTATGCTGACATCACTTTAGCCACAGAGTTGACAAATAGTTAAACAGCTGTTTAGCCTTTGTTTTGGCAAATTTGCTATTGCTAAAATCTAATTTATCAAAAATAGCAGTTGGCCACATCCAGAAAAATGAATGGATCTCTATGGCACTCTGCTGGATATATACGATCAAAACACTTTTTCTAAAACTGTAATTCCTACAGATTTTCTTCTAACCAGCAGATGGCAGAATACATCATTAAAGTATTTTTATTTATTTTTTTTATTTATTTTTTTATTAATATTTCATATGCGAAATTTCTGTTTATAATGACTTCAAACAAACCCATTTAAAGGATTAGTCCACTTTTAAATACACTTTTCCTGATAAATTTACTCACCCCCATGTCATCCAAGATGTTCATGTCTTTCTTTCGTCAGTCAAAAAAAAATGAAGGTTTTTGAGGAAAACATTCCAGGATTTTTCTCCTTACAGTGGATTTCAATGGCTACCAACAGGTTGAAGGTCAAAATTACAGTTTCAGTGCAGCTTCAAGGGCTTTAAACGATACCAGACGAGGAATAAGGGTCTTATCTAGCGAATCGATCGGTCATTTTTGAAAAAAATACAACCGTTTATGCTTTATAAACAAAATATCACCTTGAACGTACTTTCCGCTTCCGCATTCTTCATAACGCTTACGCTGAATGTCCTACGCCTTCCCTATTCAAGTTATGGAAAAAAACGAAACTGGCGCCACGTTCGTTCCGTAAGTACAATAGGGAAGGCGTAGAACATTCAGCGTAAGCGTTATGAAGAATGTGGAAGCGGAAAGTACGTTCAAGGCGATATTTTGTTTATAACGCATAAACGGTTGTATTTATTTTGAAAATGACCAATCGATTCGCTAGATAAGACCCTTATTCCTCGTCTGGTATCGTTTAAAGCCCTTGAAGCTGCACTGAAACTGTAATTTTGACCTTCAATCTGTTGGTAGCCATTGAAATCCACTGTAAGGAGAAAAATCCTGGAATGTTTTCCTCAAAAACCTTCATTTCTTTTCGACTGACGAAAGAAAGACATGAACATCTTGGATGACATGGGGGTGAGTAAATTTATCAGGAAAAGTGTATTTAAAAGTGGACTAATCCTTTAAGGAAATCAACATCAAATTATCGAGTCAACTAATGTGATGTTCTCTTAAAATTTTCAGTTGTTTTGACTATTCAACATTCAAGATGACTTTGGACAATGAGTGATTGCAACTAAGGAGAACGATAACTGCAGAAGTGGAGGAAATGAGTGAAAGTTATAATAAGAATTGCCCCGCCTCAAAAACTCTTTTTTGCTTGACAAAATGGTACTCAAACCAATCAATCAATGTTAACTTGAGTTTTCTGAGTAACAAATTACTAGATTTTTCTAATTAAGTTAAGACATTAAGTACAGTTAACTAAAAATGTGTTCGTTTTTACCGTGTGGTCTGGCTCCATTTTGGTATGTAGGCCTAATGCGCACTTTCATAATCTAATCAGTTCCTGATGGATAAAATCAAGTCTTGCCCGGAATATTTTATCACTGAGTATCCTGTTTCACTCAGAAATGTTACATTACAGATGTGAAATTTGTTTCAGATGGCAATTTATGTTAAACTTTAACCAAGCTACTACTTCTCTGTTGTCAGATCCTTTTGTGAAGGTGCAGCTGGTGACAGGTCTTAAGTTGATGAAGACTAAGAAAACGTCCTGTATGAGGGGCACCATTGACCCCTGCTACAACGAGTCCTTTAGCTTCCGTGTACCTCAAGAGGACCTGTGTGAAGTCAGTCTTGTGTTCACAGGTATTGTTTTGACTATGAACGTGTACACATGAAAATACATACACAAAAACATACATACAGAACTCTACACAGTGAAATATGTGTGCAGTCTTTATGATGACCTTTCGAGAAAATACAATTTTTCTATACAAATACAATTTACCTTTTCACTTATATTAGGTTCATGTGCTAGGAAAATTGATCAAATAAATTTAATTGACATTATATGCATTTTTTTTTTTTTTAATATAATATATACACTACAGTTCAAAAGTTTGGGAGCAGTAAGAATTCTTTAAAAGAAATGTATACTTTTATTCAGAAAGGACGTGTTCGGTTGATAAAAAGTGACTGTAAAGATGTTACAATATAATTTATATAATGTTACAAAAGATTTCTGTTTCAAATAAATGTTATTCTTTTGAAGAAAAAATTTATCACGGTTTCCACAAAAATAATAAGCAGAACAACTGTTTTCAACATCGATAATATTAGGAAATGTTTCTTGGTCATCAAATCATCATATTAGAATGATTTCTGAAGGATCATGTGACACTGAAGACTGGAGTAATGATGCTGAAAATTCAGCAATTCAGCTTTACATCACAGGAATAAATAAAATATACTAAAATAGAAAACAGTTATTTTAAATTGTAATAATATTTCACAATCTTACTGATTTTACTGTATTTTTGATCAAATAAATGCAGCCTTTTTAAGCATAATTATAATTAATTATTTTATTTTTTTAAATCTTACTGACCCCAAACTTTTGAACAGAAGTGTATTTTTTGTGTGATTATATATATATATTTTTTAATCACACTAAATTAATATATTAAATTCACAGCCCTATTAATAACAGTTGAAGCTATCTAGCTGGATACCCAATACAGTAAAGGTGAAAAGCCACAATTTTTAACCAGGTGATTTGTTGCAATTCCTTACAATTAGTGTAATCTAGCTTGTGACTACGGGCTGCCATGGGGCACCTCATTATGGATCTCTTGAATTCCAATAGGATTTATTCAATTACCGATGCTGCCAGTCAGAACCTGACCTGGACAGTTATTCATGCTGAGATTTTATGCACTGGTACACACTGACATTTAATATTTGCACTCGTCACCCAGGTGCAGCCATGCACTGTGATTGCATAGGGCTGAGAGTGGCCTACGCTCATAACCTGCCATTTGAGACCAGCACAACGTGTAGTTTTCACTGGCTTCCTCAGCTTTAATCTGTGCTGAGTCAACAGTGGTATTTAAATACAGGAATATCTCACGCTAAAGGGTGAGTGTAGCCTGTGCCCCATCTATGCTGGTCAGCATGTGTCTCTCCCAGTGGTACCAGCCAGGGCCGCCTGCCCATCGCTTCTCTCTGATGTTTCTGACTACAAAGACTTGCAATCAAACACTGCCTGCAATCCCACTCCTGCTGGGCCTCTGTCTCTCACTCCTGGTCTGTTTGATGAGTCTCTCTCTCTTCTCTTTAGCTCACTCTTTTTGTCAGTTCTTTTACTTTTAAATCTTTGCGTATCCCATTATCATTCTCTTTGTCTTTAACTGAAGGATCCCTCTGGCTGAGCAGGTACTGGGAGTTTAATGGTGGTGTTATGTCCATATGCTATCCATAAGCAGTGAGTGGAAACAGATCTTCTGGCTCTGTTCAACATGACTCCCATTAGGCAGCTATGTGCATTGGAAGGGGTCAGAATTGTGCCCATCATCATAGGTGGCGTGCTTTCAATAGTGGTCTTAGATATTTGGATTGTTCTGTTTATCATAAAATGTGTGTTTACACAGACTTTTTGAAGCACCGAAGTGACATAAATGTACTTGTATAGTATATGTAGAGTATATGGAGGTAACATAAGCAAAATGCAATACAAATGTCCAGTGTTTTAAAGAGGACCTATTATGCCCCTTTTCACAAGATGCAATATAAGTCTCTGGTGTCACCTGAATGTGTCTGTGAAGTTTCAGTTCAAAATAGCGCACAGATCATTTATTATAGCAGATCAAATTTGCCCCTATTTGGGTGTGAGCAAAAACACACCGTTTTTGTTTGTGTCCCTTTAAATGCAAATGAATCGCTGCTCCTCGCCCCCTTTCCAGAAGAGGGCAAAGCTTTAACAGCTCGTGCTCCGGTTGCTCAACAACAACAGAACTGGAGAATCTCACACAGCCAAAATGAGCCTTACATTGTTCAAGTCGGACACTGATGGAGAGACTCAAGAAGTTACAACTTTTAGAATGCAATTGGATGTTTCTGAATAGTTAATGGATAAATTTATGTAGCTGCTGTGGAGTTGATTCAACTCATTTCTTTTCTTCAACTCACTTTTTTTTTTTGCATGTTCTCGGGGCCAGGGTTTATATAAATTTTGGGGTTTGTGATGTCACCAATCCAGGAAGAAGCTCGTTGTAGTCCCTTTGTTGTAGACCTTAAAAAGCGATTTCTGTAAAAGACAATATCTCCCTTTGTATTGAACTTTGCATATGTTTATACTCAAACAGTAACATTACACACGAACTAAAGTTAAAAAAGTGAAATCATAATCAAGGACCCCTTTAAAATGACTTTTTTTTGTTAATAATAAGATAAAACACTAAATTATTGATTGTATATTATTTTTTTAGGATATAATGCAAACATCCAGTGTTTTAAAATAATCAGATATTAGTTTAGTTACCATTCTAATAATAAAAAAAAATTATTTATTGTTTGTTTAATAACATTAATAATATGAAACACTAAATTAATGATTGTATAATAATATTATTATTATTATTATGATATAATACACCACCCAGTCAGTGTTTTAAAATAATGAGATATCAGATACTTTAGTTAGCATTTTAATAATAAAAATATAATTATTATTATTAATAATAATAGTAATATAACACCATTCATTTTGTTTATTCACATGCTCAATCAATGATAATGCTTACTTATAATAATGATACTTAAATTCCAGTCTCCAAACTCACATGATAGTGGGGTAAATGATAGTGATCATGTCAGTATCTCATCATAATTGTTGTATATACTGGTTTACTGCAGTAAATGTGATGTTTTGAGCTGAAGATTTCCCTCTTTACTTTTCAAATATGCTTCATTTGATACACAATTGTGCATTATTGTGCACAATTGTGTGGAGTAAGAGATAATCATTCATTATAAGATAACACTTGATGCCTTCGTCTCCTCAGCCTTAGTATTTCCCATTCTGAGTGAGCAGGAACGATCTGTACCTCATCCTGACTGTGGATTTAGAGCAGGAGAGCTCCCTCAGGACTGTTGAATGTGACACATGCCGATGATGTCATCAGCTCAACATAGCGAGTCCAGTGCATGCGTCTGAGCCAAACACTCACCACGCCCGTTCCTTTGCTTTAAACTCATGATGTCAGCCATCCTGTTTGTCTCCTAACTGACATTAATTTTGCAGAGCATGAGGACGTGTAAATGTGGTTTAACAAACTTTTATTAAAGGTGCCCTAGAACGTTTTGTTCACAAGATGTAATATAAGTCTAAGGTGTCCCCTGAATGTGTCTGTGAAGTTTCAGCTCAAAATACCCCATAGATTTTTTTTAATTAATTTTTTTGACTGCCTATTTTGGGGCATCATTAACTATGCACCGATTCAGGCTGCGGCCCCTTTAAATCTCGCGCTCCCTGCCCCCCCGAGCTCTCGACTATAAATCATAAACAAAGTTCACACAGCTAATATAACCCTCAAATGGATCTTTACAAAATGTTCGTCATGCATGCTGCATGTATGCGTCAGATCATGTGAGTAAAGTATTTATTTGGATGTTTACATTTGATTCTGAATGAGTTTGATAGTGATCCGTGGCTAACGGCTAATGCTACACTGTTGGAGAGATTTATAAAGAATGAAGTTGTGTTTATGAATTATACAGACTGCAAGTGTTTAATAATGAAAATAGCGACGGCTCTTGTCTCCGTGAATACAGTAAGAAACGATGGTAACTTTAACCACATTTAACAGTACATTAGCAACTAACGAAACATTTAGAAAGACAATTTACAAATATCACTAAAAAGGGCAGACGTTAATACTGGCTGCCCTTGTGTAATGCCTTGAACATGGGCTGGCATATGCAAATATTGGGGGCGTACATATTAATGATCCCGACTGTTGCGTAACAGTCGGTGTTATGTTGAGATTCGCCTGTTCTTCTGAGGTCTTTTAAACAAATGAGATTTATATAAGAAGGAGGAAACAATGGTGTTTGAGACTCACTGTATGTCATTTCCATGTACTGAACTCTTGTTATTCAACTATGCTAAGGTAGATTCAATTTTTGATTCTAGGGCACCTTTAAATAATAGGATTATAAGAAAAATTAATATTGATGTGGGTTTTTTTTTTTTTCAATTATTTCTGTTTAGAGGACTGGTTAGAAATTATCAAAAAAATCACAAATGAAAATTCTGTCATAATTTATTCACCCTTATGTTGTTCCAAACACATTTTACTTTTAAATTTCAAAAAGGATGCAAAGGGACATCATAAAATTATCGTAAAGTGGTTTATTCGACTTTTGCACTATATTCCAAATCTGCTGAAAAACTGACTGAAATTTATTTATTTTCGCTGATAATCTTCTCCTTTAATGGGCTATTAACCATCGCGACTAGATCATTGAGTCTGGGAGTTAAGAACTCAAGAACTCGATTCATCAATCATTCATTCATTCAGTAATTCACAATAGTTTAATGAACTGAATCAACTGATTCATTGAAGATATTAGACTCTCAAAGTCTAATATCTTAAGAGTCTTGTGCAATGTAGCACAACAGTCATGCTACTTAACTACTCGGACTACTTAAAGGGATAATTAAAGGAAAATTCTGTCATCATTTCCTCTCCCTCAAGTTGTTCCAAACCTGTATGAGTTTCTTTCTTCTGTTGAACACAAAAGAAGATATTTTGAAGAATATGGGTAATCAAACAGTTGATGGGCCCCATTGACTTCCATAGTATTTTTTCCCATCATCTGTTCGATTACCCATATTCTTCAAAATATCTTCTTTTGTGTCTTTTGTAATTATTTTAATTTTGATATTTTTCAAAATGCACTATATTTCACGTTTTGATACACACAGAACATCAACTAAGCTAATTGAAGGTTCTTAAAAAAAGAAGCTGTCCACTATAAATAGGAGTGCCTCCCATCCTTTTTATGTGGTTTAACTCACACGTTGAATTCAAATAGTGTTGAGGATAAGGAGTAGCCGAGATACATATTGTGTACGCTCCTGTAGGCTGTAATAAGAGCTTTAGCTGTATACTTGAGCCACACCAAGGTGAAGGAGTCCTTGGCGTTCAGTTGGATAAAGCTCTTCTCCAGAGCTGATGTTGCTTGGAGACGGCGTTTCACCAGCTCTGGTCTGCAGCTGGAGTCGCGATGCTGTGAGATCCTTGTCTGGAGTGCGGCTGCATCATTGACTGCCACCTCTGGGCTTTGTGACAATATTATTTGCGCTTCCTGCTATTTTCCCAGCACTCCACTGCCAGTTACAGGAAAGAGGGGAAAATCAACGGGAAGAAAAGTCTTCAATCTTGTTTATGAGCAACGTGATGAAATTAACAGTGCCTCATACTCTGACCTGACTCCATTAACAAAATTGGATTGAGGCGGTGAAAAATAGATTGACAGAAAAGATGAATAATAAGCCAAATAAATGAGAGGACACGTTCGTGTTAGTGTTATTTTAGTATCACTGATTATGTATTATTATAGTTTTTGTTAATTTAAATTTTAGTTTCCATAATTGTATGTTTTTGTCTTTTTTATTATTATTAGTGTTTTTTTTTTTGTAGTAGTAGTTTTAGTTTAAGTTTTATTTAAGTACTTCAACTAAACTAAACAAAAACGAGAAATGTTGCCTCGGCAACTGTAGCTGAAATAAAGCAAGTTTAATAACCCTGATTTGTGTGTATAAAACAGTGGGTGGAGGAGGGAAATCTACAGTATAATTCATTCACAGTACAGAAACTCCAAGCAAGCATTATTGCAAATAAGGTGTTTAGACTGATTATCTCCGGACGTAACATTGTTTTTCTGCCTTTTCCTTCTTAGTTTACGGGCACAACATGAAGAGCAGCAACGATTTTGTTGGTCGCATCGTGATTGGCCAGTTCTCCACTGGCCTGCAGGAAACCACGCACTGGCGGCGGCTCATGAGCTCCCAGCGCACCCCGGTGGAACAGTGGCACAGTCTGCGCTCCCGTGCCGAGTGTGACCGCGTCTCTCCCGCTTCTCTCGAGGTCACATAATACTAACACAGGAGAGTCAGTGATCTACTGTATGGAAAAGAACTTTGGCCTAAAACTTAAAACACAAACATCTTCGAATCATACACTAGATCGATTCTCTATAGAATGGGGGGCTTTATCTCTGTGTTATTTGTGTTCACTCTCCCTTACCATTAATATAATGGGGAGACGTAGATCGTAGAAAAGACCTCGGAGAGTTTTTCCGTTCATGATGATGAGCAGAAGCCTGCTGTCCATGTTTTCTTTTTATCACATTGATACTATCTTACACAATAATCTCATCATCATCTGATCCTCAGCTGCATTCAGGCTGCTCAGGTGTCCAGAGGAAGAGCGGTTATGAGGCTCAGGCAGTTTGGACCACACCAAACCATTGGTACGGTCTGCAGTGTCTTAATAATCATATTGTTTCTTTTTTTCAGACTTCAATATGATTGCAGTTTTTGAAGTAGCTTTAATTTCACAGTTTGAATGTTTCAAATCCGATTTTACACCAAAGCTTGTGTTTTGTGATCCGTATCACTGTTCTCCGTGCACATTTTGACTGTGTTTAAGTGATTGTGAGTGTGTGTTTAGTAAATGTTTGCACTTATGACAGCTGAGGTCTACAGAAACCTTAAGAGGCCATGCATTATTTTATTTTATTAATTTATTTTTTTCTTGTTTTTCTTAATCTTGACTGAATTTTTTCATGATCTGATATACCAAAGGTTTATTTACTTTCATTTTTCTGTATGTTGCTCACTTCTTATATTTCTCGTGTCTTCTCTTGAACATAATTCTATATCCATACACTTCCTTTCAAAAGTTTGGGGTTAGGAAGGTTTTTTTTTTTTGTTTTTTTTCCATAAGAAATGAATATGTTTATTCAGCAAGGATGCATTAAATTCATCAAAAGACATTTACAAAAGATTTCTATTTCATATAAATGCTGTTCTTTTGAACATTCTATTCTTCAAAGAATTCTAAAATAATGCCTCTCGGTTTCCACAAATATATCAAGCAGTGAGTTTCAACATTGATAATAATAAGAAATGTTTATTGAGCAGCAAATCATCATATTAGAATGATTTCTGAAGGATCGTGTGACACTGAAGACTGGAGTAATGATGCTTTTTAAAATTCAGCTTTTACATCACAGGAATAAATTACATTTTAAAATATATAATTGTAATAATATTACTGTTTACTGTATTTTTGATCAAATAAATGCAGCCTTAGTGAGCATAAGATAACTAGATAAGCATAAGATACTATAAAATATATTAAAAATTCTTTCCGACTTTTGAAGAACAACAACATGAGAAATCACTCTTTTGTTGTTTCGAAATCAAGTTAAGAAATTAAGTCAAAAGACTCCCAACAAAAGACAGAAGTAATAATTTATGGCCTCTCAAGGCTTTCGTAGAGGTCTCTATCACTGTATAAATGCATTAGTTTCTGCACAACAGTGAACATGCTTTCACAGCTTAGGCAATAATGCCACGCCAAGGTGCAGATAGATGCATTTCTCTTTGCTCTATCACCTTCACACCTAGTCCAATGCTTTTGCCAAGTTCAGTTCATATACTGTATATTATCAACATGTTGGACTTTGTCTTTTTCTCAGTCAGTCTATAAAGTACATATACAAGATATGATTGGGAAAACAATGTAGTTAGCATAGAATCGAAGTGCAATCAGAAACATTACTGTATCTTTCTTCGTAATTTTCTTGTGTGTGACCTGTGTGAGAGTTTCAGGTGAAGAGTCAATTGTATGTTTCCACCAATGTCAATGTTAGTGTAGATGACAGTACAAATGATTAGAGTGGTAATAATAACACATAATAATAATAATAATAATAATGAAGCTGTACCACTGAAGATGTTTATATTTATATATTTTTTTTTAAATGCATATAATAATAATAGATATATATTTATCTCTAAAACATATCTGTATAGATTTATAACTTAAAGAGTACTGAACAAATGCATGTTGCAATAGGTGAAAAAAGAAATGGATAGAAATAGAATATAGATAAATCATGATAAATGAAAAGGTTGTTGAAATTTTGGTTTCAAAGTTAACTTTTTAACTGTGTCCAAAAAATAATAATAATGTTTAGTCCACTGTCTTCTTGTCTGATCTGAACCCTCTGAGAGCTTGTTACGCTGATGCTGTCCATGTAATGGTGTATTAAGTGTGAGAAGAAATCAGCAGAATCCCTTTAAAGGTCTCTTTCACAGAGATTGTAATGTGTGAATCCTTCAGAGAGATGTTAAGTGAGGAAATTGTCTCTTGGTTGTTCCACAATGCATTAAAGTGATGTTTGTTACTGGGCTTCTCCCTTTGTTTCAGTATGTTTTTTTTTTTTTTTTTTTTTTTTTTTTTTTTGTAGAAGGGTTTTTTATTATTAAATCATCTTATACTTCTGGACCTATTTCATATACCTGCTCTTTGGTGCAAATTGGACATCAGTAACATCATTGGCTTTAAAAAAAAAAAAAAAAAAAAAAAAAAAAAAATGGGTGAACTATCCCTCTGTTATTCATTTGAAATATTTGTTTAAACCATAATATTTTGCAATTGCAGTGATGATCCTGACAATACACTAATTAAATCACAAAAATGATTCAGGCTTGTTTGTGTAAAAATGTTCCCTCTGCAGGCTTTAAGAGGGAGATAATTACTCCAGAGGGCTAGAAGAGGGTCACTTAATTACTTGTCTTCAGCACCAAGGGAACAGCTTAACCCCACTGTGAACATTATTCCTGGGTCTGAGTCAGGCACAAAATCATCAAAACTGCCATGTTTACAGATGAGATCATATCAGCAAACCTCGAATATTGCTCTTGACATATTTCAAAATAGGACATTTCTGCCTTGTGTCATGGGCATTTATTACAAAATGTCAATTCAGAATAGCAATTAAAGGCCCCCAGCTGAGATTTTCATCTGACAACAAAATTATCTCTCTGCTGTACTTCACAAAAAATATGAGATGTCTGAAGAGAAATTATGTCAATGCATTTCTTGGAAAAATGTTTTGTGTTCTCCCGAGAAACTTTGCGTTCACTCGCAAAACGAACGTAAAAGTTTTGCGAGCGAATACAAAGTTTCTAGGGGTAACGCAAAACCTTTTTCCAAGAAATGCATTGACAAACAATTTTTCTTACCATCTCATTTTTTGCCCCTTCACCATGTGCCTTTAGGGACTCCGTACGTTTAAAAACACAAGACGCATAGCAATGAAGATACATTTAATGTACAACAGTGCAAGACACTGCAAAAGACGATAATGCGATGGTCAACGATGTCCAACTTGCAAAAGTTAACATAAAAAAGGATGGAAATTTAGTGAAAATTATGTAATTATTTATTTCATCACCAAACTCCTCTATCAGGTGACTGGGTTAAATTTCTTTGAATTGTAAAACCATCAAATTTAAAATCCAAATCAGCTCATGACTTAAAAAGTGAAAAAAAGACAGTCTTTAAAATTCTGAATTTTGCTCAACCCTGTCAGTGGTGAAAATTTAGGTGCGCAAGGTTGTTTTACCAACAGCTGTGTGTGGATAAGAACAGAGAGATTTTGGTCACTAATTGGCACGGCCCATGAGCTGGAGAGAAAAGCAGGAAAGGTGGAAAGGTTAAAAGCCTGGCTGAGGTTAAGCTCTTTCTGTCTTTTGAAGCTTTGCAGTCAACAAAGATTTAAATCCCTTCTCTTTCAGAATCTCACCTTCTAGGTCACTGATAGATAAAATGTGCACAGACGGACATGGACAGTGTTCCGGATGCCAGATCCAGACTTAGGAGTCATTATATGGACACATCCACATCCAAAAATATGACCATCTTTTTACAAAAATAAACATTTGGGGGTTCTGCAAATATACCCTATTTGAAAAAAAAAATGAAAAGCCAGATGATTAAGGGTGGGGACCTCATTTTTCCTTGTGAACTAAATGTTTAGTCTATAACACCAATACTGCAACTCTGTGGAGACCAGTGCAGGTCTCTAGCTACAACTGTAACTATAATTCCCAACAATATCATCAATATTAACATATTATCAACAGCACCACTGGTGAGAAAAAAAGGTTAATTTCCAGTTTTAAGTGTTAAACAAAGGAATGTGTGTGTCATGAGTCATGGCCCCAGAGAAACAAGAAAACAGCAACAGTAATTAGGGACAGGAGATTGGGAAGGGGGAGAGAAATGCGTGTGAAATGCCTATAACAGGTTAGAGAGAGGCCATCATCACTGCAGGGATGCAGACGAACGGACATCTTGTGATCGAGGGATGTAGGTGTGTCACTGTTGATGATAAAAAACTGGAAAAACAATCTTAGATCTGAGGTTAGTTTTCCAGTGTAGGAATCTTACAGACGAATGGAAAGGCCTTATCACAGTTGTTGTCATTCCAAGACCTCAGTGCTGCAAAAAATGAAAAATGCAAACAGTTTCTCCAATTTGTAATGCCTTTTCTTAGTAATGTTACATAATTAGTGGGGCTGTCAATCAGTTAAAAATAGAATTAATTATAACATATTCTGATTCACCAAATAGTACACTAAAGGCCCGTTCACACCAAGAACAATAACTCCAAAAGATAACGATAAAGATATAGTTCTAAAAATCATTCTAAATAGAAGAATAGCACTGTCCACACCACAACTATAACGATAATGATGTCGCTGGAATCACTTTCAGAACGATTTTTTTTCCAGCTGACAGCCAATCAGAATCCATTCAAATTTAAAGGTGCCATAAAACGTCTTTTTAAAAGATGTAATATAAGTCTAAGGTGTCTCCTGAATGTGTCTGTGAAGTTTCAGCTCAAAATACCCCATAGATTTTTTTTTTATTAATTTTTTTAACTGCCTATTTTGGGGCATCATTAAATATGAGCCGATTTAGGCTGCGGCCCCTTTAAATGCTCATGCTCCCCACCCCCGAGCTCGCGCTTGCCTTAAACAGTGCCAAAACAAAGTTCACACAGCTAATATAAACCTCAAAATTGTTCTTTACAAAGTGTTCGTCATGCAGCATGTCTAATCGCGTAAGTATGGTATTTATTTGGATGTTTACATTTGATTCTGAATGAGTTTGATAGTAGCCTATGCTGCGGCTAATGGGCTAAAGCTAACATTACACACTGTTGGAGAGATTTATAAAGAATGAAGTTGTGTTTATGCATTATACAGACTGCAAGTGTTTAAAAATGAAAATAGCGACGGCTCTTGTCTCCGTGAATACAGTAAGAAACGATGGTAACTTTAACCACATTTAACAGTACATTAGCAACATATAACATTTAAAATGGCAAACGACATTGCAGAGAAGTTAATCGCCGAGGTCCAGAAAAAGCCACCGCTGTTTGCAAGTCAACCCCCCTTTTCAAGGATACTTTAAAGAAAATGGATATATGGAAAACAATTGGTCATACCCTCGGAATAAATGGTGAGAAATATTAACGATTAGACCATTATGCCAGGCTAGCAAAGAGTGTAACATAAAATTACCAATCAGGTATCCAGCGCAAGTTTCAACAACATTGTCTTGCTTCCTTTGAGGTCGCAGTGAAAAAGACTAGCCGTTGTTTTTATTCCACTATATTGACTTCGTCAGGTAAATTCACTTTTAGATTAGATCATTTACACTAGCTATTCAATCGAAACATAGCATGCTGAGGACATGTAAATGTAACAAGAACAGCAAAAAAACACTTTAAAACTGCAGCGCATTAACTTAATGTTTAGAGTAAACAGACCGTTATCGTTCATTGGTGTGGACGCAAATATAGTTATCGGTATAGTTATCATTATCGTTCTTGGTGTGAACGAGCCTTAATACTATGCTAATATAGTATTTTTGTAGACACACTACTGTTCAAATGTTTATGGTCAGTAAGATTTTTTTATTCATCAAAGAATCCTGAAAAAATGTATCAAGGTTTCCACAAAAAAAAAAAAAAAAAATAGCAGCACAACTGTTTTCAACATTAATAATAATAATAATAATAATATATGTTTATTGAGCAGCAAATCAGCATATTACAATGATTTCTGAAGGATCATGTGACACTGAAGACTGGAGTATTCCAAAATTACATTTTGAAATACATTAAAATAGAAAACAGTTATTTTAAGTTGTAATAATATTTCACTATATTACTATTTTTAATGTATTTATTGTCAAATAATGGCCTTGATGAGCATAAGAGACATTAAAAATAACTTACTGACCCAAAACTTTTGAAGGATAGCAGTGCTAAACATTTTTGTTGTTGTTTTATCATGTTATATTATTTGTACTAAATTAACTAAATTATTCACAGTTGTTCAAATAGCCATAATAATTAGTGATTCAGTTCATTGCAACACTCACCACTGTTTTGTCTGTACCAGATCTCCACACAGTCCTCCTCCTCAGGGATGCGATGGATGCCATCATCTGGCTGATTTCCATCCCAGTAACTGTATTCATAGGGTGACCCATCTGTCCACTCCATAGTGCCCTCCTACCAACAAACTATGATTAACAACGCTATCACGTTTGCTAGTTCCTTGCCCTTTGACCCTGAAGTGATAAATAAAGTCATTCTGCCAGGCATGAGTTCACAGATCAGGAGCTTTGGATCATCTGAAACCAATGCTTTACCAATTAGAGGATTTGTTACGTCATTCATAAACTATCAACGTCAACTTGGTTTTAGACCAAAATATTGGTTCACCAGTGTCTGGAAATGATTAAACGTCACTCAAAGAAACTATATTTTCCATTCATGAGATTATTAGTGACAGACTGGGCTTGCCTTTTACAACACATGTAAGTGATGCTGTTAATGCATTTTAGGTGTAACTAAGAATCTGCTTAATATTGCAACTTAATATATCAATGAATCATTCATAAAATGCACTGCGTGGGAATGTTTTGTGTTGCGCTTAATAGAGAATGATATCATGTTTACCTGTCTTCTATCATGAAGGCCAATCCAAATATCTGTTGGAATTCCTGGTACACGGCTGTTCACAAGATCATAGACAAACACATTTTCTTCCCAGCTATAATGAAAAAAGTTATTAGAAAGCGCATGTGTTATAAAATGTCCAGCAAAATCCTGTACTGTAAGACAAATTGTGGGATCTCAGCACTGTCGGTGAGGAATCATACCTGTGGATGGAGGTGAGTTTGGCTGATTTGTGTCCGTTTGAGAATTCAGCGCAGTACAGATCTGCCTCGGCCCAGGTGCGGTTCAAGGGGAAGAAGCGGTAACAGTAACCCTCAAATTCAGTCCAGAAGAGCGGACATGTCACAGGCTGGTTTGAGTCTGACAGTTGCAGGGGCAGTGCTAGAGGAAATGGTAATGACATTAAATCCTTTAGCAGTTTATTTGGATTTAAATCAGATATGAGTGTATAATAGGTCAAACACTTGATAACACTACAAAAATACAATGTTATGTTATTTGAAACATCATCTGGAAAGTATCTAGATGATTACAAACTATATTGTCATTGTTTCCTTTTTACAGCAGCCTGGATTCAATTTACTTTGAGCTGTGCACGAGTTAAAGAAAGTCTGCAACAAAAACCAATATGGTACACTTTCCAGAGAAAATGTTAAATATTACACTATATAAATACATTACAATAATTTAAGTCAGCTTAATGTCAGAAAAAAAGCTTTCTAAATAAATAATTGATCATTTAATTTCAATGTTATGGGATTTGTGGATAAGGAAAGCACTTTATGAAGTTTACTTATAAAGTTTGCTTTAAAAGTATTTTTCATGGTTATTTCATGTTAACTAATGTTAACAACTGGAAACTTGTTGTAAAGTGTTAACTGCATTACTTAGTATTGTGGCAATATTTTTTCAACTTGATATATTTTACAAGAAAACTTTTCTTGCCTACTAAATATGAGTCATGTTTAACCTTTAAATGTGCTTTCACTGTTAGTCTGAGCTCTTGTAAATCAATAAAACATTTCAAGCATAGCATTTATGTACTGTCCCATTCTCATTCAATGGGACAGCTGACTGCAAAATAGAGGTTAAAACTATACATTACAAACAGAAGCATCCATAACTTGGCAAAGCAGCTCTGGTTTAGCTTGAGACTATCTATTCCTATTTAAAAAAGCTAATTAAAGCATATTATCTGTGTCTGCGTTGTATCCTTGTCTTTGGTTCTGGTGGCACTCACCTTGTGTGATCTTGATGTTGGTTGAAGGCAGAGCCCACGCTGAGAAGCCGGTGAACAGTAGGGCTAAACTCAATTCCCAACAGAGCATGTTTAGTGCAAGAGAGATGAGATAGAAGTGTGTGTGTATGTGTTTGTGAGCATGTGTGCTGCAGGACTGTGTGGAGTGTTGGGGAGATTAGAGGGTGTGTTAGCCTCTCTCAGCCTCTGCCTTTTTGTTGGACTCTTCCTACTTGGTCAAGTCCAGAACACTGACATCAGACCCTGTAAAGGGAGAAAGAGAGAACCCAAGAGAAACAAAATGTTATTTTGGGTCATTAACTCAATGTAATTCTCACTGGGCGGACAATTTATTACATACATTGGGGGGGGACATAATAAGCTCAAAAAAATAATTAATGCTTTCAATTAATGCTTCTTGAGCAACAAATTAACATTAGAATGATTTCTGATGGCACTCTAAATTATTGCCATATAAAGAGAGGTCTTTTTTTTTTTTTATTTGTCTTTTGTATGTAAATAAATTAATTCACACTATTTTATTGTTTAATGGATTCAGATTTGGTTCAGATTTATTTTAATTTCAAATTTCATTATTTAAGATTAATCAGTATTATTAATCAGTATCAATCAATATTATTTTTATTGGTGAAATATCTGTCAATATTAAGTCTGTTAGAGGATTATGAATTCACTGTCATTTGCTATATCTACTCCAAAAAAATTTAGCAACAGATTACAAGCAATATTGTTAATTAAATTCAACAAATAGAATTGAGTTAGAATTAATCAAATTAATTCCTTAAATGTCAACCATTTAAAATGATTAAAATTTAAGTAAAATTTAAACAAAAATATCTGAATAACAGACAGACATCAAAGATGAATTTGATTCATCTCTGCTTTTTATGTCAGTTCGTGGTTTTGGTAATGGTGTTTGCTAATTTTACACATTTTAAAGCTACAATATGTAAATTTTTCAGTCCGCTAGAGGTCGCTAGAGGCCTATTCAAAATAAAGGCGTAGATTGATGACGGCAAGTTTGAGTGCGGAATCATGGGATATGTGGTCTTCACCTCACAGCCGGTTGAAAAATTCGGGATAGGACTCGGGAAGAAATCATGTTCATAGATGCGATTATTAACGTTACCGTAGTATGAAGCAGAGTAGGACCGAGTGCTGTGGGAGCTGAACTTTTATTATGACACAGTCACTGGCGCTGCTTCCGCTTTTCCGGTCATGAGTATGAGGTAACGCAGCTCTGTTTATCATATTAGATACATTTGAGTGTGTTGAAAATGATGTTATAACGTTACTCTGTGCGTTCGCTCGGCGGCTGCTGTGAGACACTTTTACACACTGCAGTAAGATAGATCGATTTTAGAATATCATATTAAATACTTGATGGCTTGTGTTGATAAATGGCATGCAATTAATTTTAAAACGTATTGTATGATGGAGAAAATTATGTATAACTGTTAATAAAAATAAAGCTGCATCTGATTATGCTATGTTAGCTATTTCACAAAAAAGTGTTTTTCTCTGAGGCATGGTAAAGCATGGTACTCGCAAAAAAAAAAAAAAAATCAAGAAAATAATAATATTTAACGTGTTGAGCTATATAACAATAATTAGTTTTCGGTCTATAAATATATCAAAACAGTTGCTCCCTTGTCTATTAAAACATGTAATATATTAAAGCGTTTCCATGATTTCTACAAAATAAAACCGGAAACCGAAGGTAACGCGGGTATGACGCAATTGACAGGCGACTCCTCACACGTCCCGGAGCCTTGGTTAAAATTGCAATTTCTCACGATTTACAAATAGCAGGAAACATCTGGGATATTGTAAGTACTCAAGTGAACAAAGTATATAACACTGGCCTAGTGGTTTTTGGATATTTTACTGCAAAATTCTTACATATTGCACCTTTAAATTGTTGACTTTTAAGGAATTAATTTGATTAGTTCTAACTCAATTCTTATATGTTGAATTTAATTAATAATATTGCTTGTAATCTATTGACACAATTTTATTGAGTAGATAGAGCGTATTTTTTTACAGTGATCATTTTACATAACCAGATGGCATGCATCTAATTTGCACTGTTAGAGAAACATTAAACACAACTGACCTGTGATTCCTTCTTGATTCTTTAACTTGTGAAATTAAATTGCCAAACCCCATTCACGGCATCAGTGGGAAAAGATGATATAAGAGTGTCCACGCAGCAACATGGAGTGGGTAAAGATTAATGATGCTCCAAATATGTTTGGCCTTAGAATAAAGCAAGAAAATAACCAATGGTTATATGGTTTACCTTCAAATCCATGGAAACATTTCACACTAATAATTTGTTGAAAGTATCATGATGTCCAGCTTGTCTGCAGAGTTATTGAACACCCACTTCACACTACTTGTTTAGTTCCATTAGTCTCCCCTGACACCGTCTTGCATTTGATAGCACGTCTGCTTTATCTCACGACCTACGGAGCCCATGCTATAAAAGGCCCAGAATTTCTTTTATCTTTGTGAGGCTGCCGCCTATAACAGCTAAGGGCAAGAGAGTGGAGATATGACTCATTCTTATACTGAAGAAGACTTCCATTTAAGACTTTCAGATGGGATTGCTGATAAATATGGTCTCTAAATGAGTCCTTCTATATAGCTTTCAGCATCATTTACATATACGACCACCTATTTCACTGTATAAACTGGATATACATTATTGATCGGGGTTCTTCAAAGTCATCCTTATGGACTCGGAGCCACACTCAATTCATTCCCTGGATCACCGAGCTTTCAACCAAGCCAACAATGAGAAAGTAGTTCAGACATATCCATCATTGGGCGTACCCATGATCTGTTTGAGGAAGATGAACTAAGACATGTGAGCAAGCTAAAAATATCCTTTTTGAGTCTGGTATTGATTTTGAGTCAGTTCAAAGCCAGCTGATGTGCAGACATGTGATAAAACATATCACCAGCAGAATTCACAAAAATACGTTCTTGTAACTTGTAAGTTATACATTTCACACTGAGAAAGACTCTGCTGAAAAAACAGCATATGCTGGTTAGGTATGTTTTGAAGCATGAAAGCTGGTTTATGCTAGTCTTAAGATGGTCCATCAGTTTAGGACCAGCACTTGACCATCTTAAACCAGCTCAAACCAGCTAAGGACCAGCATAAACCAACTTCCATGCTTCAAAACATACCTAACCAGCATATGCTGTTTTTGTTCAACAGAGGAATGATTAATTTCAGGAAAATGTCTCTAATTACCTTTTGTAACATTTCCCCACATTGCTTCTAATCCTTCAGGTGTAGTGCAGAAGGTAGTGCACATTAGATAAGCAACAGCTGTGACATTCAGCACTTCCTGTTGCAGGACAATCGAACAGCTGCACATATTGTTAATTATGAGAGCTTTCCGCTGACCTCAGATGAGCAATTCCCATTGCTTTCTGTAGTGCTTTGAGAAAAAAAAACCCACAAAAACATGGCCAATAATGGGTTGCGGTATAGTTAAATAGTCTCAATTAATCTCAAAGGGTGCAATAACACACTGTGAGCCAGATAATCTCCGTAAATTACCAGCTGTCATCCCTGTGTACTCCTACAGTGTTTATTGTGCACACTGTTGCTTAGCAACTTCAATCCATGCATTGAGCTGGGCAATGGTGCCAGCAATACTCTGTATGAGAGAATGGGCATCTCTTTCTAATTGCTGGAACAAGTGCAATGGCTTGAGTGTTACTGGATGTCATTGCAAGACTTGAAAGAAAAATATTGGGCCTGCTTTAGCTCCTTGCTACCATCTTGTGGTATAATTATGCAACCCTGGGTGTGGTGAATGGATGTGCAAATAACAGTTTGACCTTGATTAATGAACTACAAACTATGCACCAAACACATTTTCTTCTTATTAATATGTTAATATTATGTAGGCCTAATAATTATCTGATTTAAAATTAAATGCTTTTGTAAAAGACTAAAGTCCCATCTGTTGCCATATAAACTGTAAACAATAATAGTTAACAAAATTTACAGTACAGATAGGCATTTCATGCAAAAAAAAACCAACATTTTTTTATTCATCTTTTTACTATGGAGAATTGGAGAAAGTGCTGTGAGTGAGCATATCTACCAAGAACAATGCACTAAAAATAAAACCATTAGCTGAAGAAATTTTGATTTGAGAGAGAAAGAGAGACCATTCTGGTAAAAAAAAAAAAAAAAAAAAAAATGTTAAGATTCATTACATGCATGTAACAGAATCGCTAATCACCTGAAGCTGTGTGAGGACTGAAGGAGGACAATGGAATGAACCTGAACCTTTATGATGAATGGGAAACTCATACAAGATGCGTTTCAGTACTAAAATGTTGGTTTGCCTTGTTTTCTTATTCTAGTTGACGCTCTCTTCCTTTTTTCTCCATTTCAGACTCCCTGTTGTCACTAGGCAACCACACATTGAATCGGGCTACACCAACAGATGTTTCTATTTTCTGCTTCGAGTGAAAAGGTGAAATTGCACATTCAGTTAATTACCTTTTTCTGCTTAGCCTACACTTGCCACTCGTTTATTTAAAGCTGCAAGAAAACAAAACAGCCTTGGAGTTATTTTAAGTACGTCCGTGTTTCTGCCATTGTGCGTAATGAATTTGCCTAGGTGTCTGTACTAATAGCGCTGCAGTTACTTCTGTGCACCGATAGATGGAGCTGCTGCCGTGTGAACCGCGGTGAAGGAAAGAGTAGAGAAATAGATGGGAGGGTCAGGCCGCTGGCTCTCAGTTTCAAACACGCTCAGTGCTTTTCAAACCTGTGCATGGACATAAAGTGAACGGTGAAATCAGGGTTTGTTTGCAGACTCTTCCCGTGTTAGACGGGTCATGCTGTCTTCGGGAAGGTAATGAGCCGCAAAGCCCTCGGGTCTCGGCTGAGCAGCGCCCACAAACTGCAGCGAAACTGGAATGACTGGCAGCCCAGGTCAGTAGCGCACCACACGGCCGAGCGCTCGCACTACAGGCCGCAGCTTCAGCGAGGCCTTGCTTTCGTCCGCCACTTTATCAAACACAACAGCCTCTCTCTCCACGTGAGGAGGCTTTTTAAGCATTCGTCTCATTCACACCTCACGATAATGTCACTGGGCTTCAGTCTGTGGGAATAACAACACCGCACAGCTAAACCGACAAATGTCAAACGCTCATGCTCAATTCTTCAGATTGGTTAGCAGATGTTAGCATAAGCTAACTCACAAACAATCGGTGAACGCTGGCGATGTTTATCACGTTAGTGTTTGTTTGTCAGCGTTGGTTTGTAGACTGAACATAAATGTGACTATAACGGCGGGGATTTATATTTTCGACGGACATGCTTATGTGTCCAATGTGTCGTGGTTTGTGTGAGGAAACACGCGTCTGGTCTGACACGTTTAGCCACACGCTCCATAACTTTATAGTATTTCAGCATTAGCGAAGTCGATTCATGTTGTAGTAGGTGTATTGCATACAGACGGGATCATATTTTCATAAATCCGTCTTGTATTGATTTAACGCTTCTTTTTTTCAACTCTTCAAGACAGTTTATTAAGCATTATTTGTTGTACCCCTTACTGTGCGTCTGATTTCTAATGTATAACCTTAAAAGTTTAGGCCTAGGTTAAACTATTTTAATTTAGACATTTTCATAGTTTAATTTCGGACAAGCCGAGTGAAGCCTGGACTGATTGTCAGTCAGTTCTGTGTGCCTCTGTTTGTCTGGAAAGCTTGTGAATTGGCAGCGAGTTTATTGGACTTTGAGCTTAAACTGGTTAACTGTTTGAATTCAGTCTTCAGTTTGCCTTAAAATCAAATGGTCATTGTCCAGTCAGTATATGAACATTGGAACGACGACTTGATGTATTTATTTTGAGTGCTCATTCACAGTTTGGTTCAGTTGAGTTGCATTATTTGAAACCATGTGGAAAAATGAAATCTCAGCTGGACTGTCAAATGACGTCTTGTCCAGAAGTCCCGGATGCAGATGAAATTTTATGAAAAACCTGGAAGATTGGTTAATCGTGCTCATTGACTTTGTATCTTTATCGGATGAGTGGTTCAAATTGTGAGCATTGTTGGTATTTCTGCCATATTAGGAAGTTTTGGCAGATATTGTAAATAATCAACATTATTTCTAAAATGTTAGAATTCAAAATGGTAAATTCAGATTGATTATTAAAGGAATAGTTCAACCAAAAAGGAAGGTTCAGTCATCTACTCGTTCACTTCCATTCATATGTTCCAAACCTGTATGCTTTAATGGAACACAAAATAAGAAGAATATCTCAGTCACAACACAATGATATCCTCAATTTTCATTTACTTTCAAGTTCCAAAATGAAGAAAAAAAAGTTAATGAGAATTTGTGATCGAATCCTCATTCTTTTTGAGTTCATTGATCTCTTCAGTGAATCAACTGATCCAATTCACTAAACCTGAATGATCCATTCATTTTGTGAAGCGGACTGATGCAATTTATCATTTTGTGTTCCACAGAAGAAGGTTGTGCATGTTTGGTGTGATGGGTTTTTTTTGGGTCAAAAATGGACTAAAGTGGTGGTGGTGGTGGACAGTCCATGTCATCCACTCTACCCTACCCATGTGAACTGTGAGCCCAGTACTGACAATAAATCCAAAGAAACAGTTTATAATATTAACTTGTCCTATTTAATCATGAAATAAAACATAATCACTAATAGGGCACATCAGTGCGTAGAACTATTTTATATTTAAGAATCTGTAAATTTATATGTAAAAAGTTACTGAGTGACTGATTTGAAAAGTTAGCAGTAAAATGAACAACAACGTTTGTCTGGCTATCACCAGACCAAGCACAATTTAAAATTGAACATTGGTCTTGAGAGTCTGTATGTGTTTTTTTCTACTGCACAAGAGGCGTGATCAACGAGCATTATTCACGCAATTGGATAGTCCTTCAACCAATCAGATCAACGATGCGGGTGACGTACTTTGCAGAGCGACGCAAAAACTCCAGACAGGTTTAGTTTGTATTAGTTTGTAGCATTGATCAGCGGTTTGCAGAAGCAGCAATGGCATTGAGCGATTTTTGCAGGTTGTGCAAAAAAAAAAACATGAAAGTGAGTGATATTTACACCCACTCGAGCGATTTGTTTGCTAAACTAAAGAAGTCATTCAGCATCGTCGAGAGGTTAAAAGGAATTGGATTGACGGTCGTGCTTGCCCTTTCTTCTCTATCGTCATCGTGTTATACCCGCCAATAGCGAGCAAAGTGGATAAGCCAGTCTGTGATTCGTTCCCGCAAAAGTGTAACAGACGCAGTAGAAATTAATGTACGGGTTTCCAGACTGGGTTTGCCGGGCGAAATCAAATCGCCGGCAGATCAGGCTGGGTTTACCCAGTCTACAACAAAGTATCACATTAGCCTACATAGAAAAAGTGGCAGATTATTATTGATTATCACTGTAATTCAGATTGTCGCACATTTAAATACAGTTGTCAATCCAGAGACTTTGCTGTGTGTAGTTGGTAGCATGTGAAAAATATATATTATATAAGGCTACAGAAAGCGAGCGAAGATCGCTGCCATTATAATCACTGAAGCTGACGATTATTTCAGTTCAACACAAGGTACACAAAGCTGCACTCCTGCAAAGACTTCCCTTACAATCAATAAAACTGTCTTTGCTGTGAATGCAATGCAATGAAGCTCTTACTGATATTGTTTATACTTTATATAGTATTATAATGAAAGGATTTGCGAGCGTCTAGAACTTGCGTTGAACAAAAACTGTTGAGCGGATTCTGACTAACTTAAACACCTCTGATTGGCTGTTGCATTCATGCACTCAACAGATAGGTCTGTGATTGGCTACAAAGCTCAATGCTACAAAAACATGTTAGAAACACTGAAAACTTTCGTCTGTGAAGTCACTGATGGTATATTGAATGCTTTTCAGAGGCAACAGTCTGTCAGCCAGCCAGGACGGCGTGAAGTGCAGTGTCTCTAGAGACCGTGGTTCAGAAGTTCTTTTCGACATTCTGCCCTCTGACCGGCCTGGCACCCCACCACTGCACAATGATGCCTTCACTGCCACAGACATACTCGAAGAAGGAGGTGCGTGCTTCATCCGACCCTTTGTTTAGCCTGGCTTTAATCAGCTGGATTACATGCCCCAGTGTTTTTCACCTGTATTATTATGGTTTTCAACATCAATAACCTTGTGCTGGGCTGGTATCTGAAGGTTTGATGATTGTTTGTTTGATTCATCTTTTGTGTGTCTCCCTGGTTAAGGTTTCCGTTTATAGAAATAAAAAGAGAAAGTAACTTCAGCAAGTGTTTACTTTCTTTTTGGAAGGTCCCAGAGTTTCCTTGTGTAAATAAGTCCATATTTACTTAGATTGTTAGCGTCTTTTTTAATCTAAAGCTGGTAAGTATGATGATATATATTGTGTTGATATAAATTATCTATTGATAGAGATTTTAAATATTATAATATATCAATATCAATATATTTGTTCTATTATTTTTGTATTGTTGTTTTTAATAACAAAAAAATCCAAAATAATTTTGTTATTGTGAAATATTACTTATATCATGAAATTTTTATATTGCCCACCCCTAGATTATACTGTAATATACATGCATATTTGACAGTGAGGCACTGAGCTTGAGCTTTTATAGTGAGATATGGGTCAATGACGTATAAAGATTTTCAACAGGCCAATTTTAAAATCCAAAAAATATCTGTCGCAATTGTTCAAACATTAAGAATGTTGTGTACACATCAATTCATATTCAAATTATACATTAAGTGATTTTAGTGTTTTTTTTTTTTTTTTTATCTAGATAAAATTGGCCATAGCCTTAAAAAATGTCATGGTGCAACTGTGTTTTATCTTAAAATTAATTCATTTCCTTTTTATCATTATTTTTTTTTTTACAAGTTATCAGTAATTAAAGTGTTTAGAAACAAAGTATTTGCAGTTTGTTTGAGATTCTGTAAAGAATGACCTTATATTTTTGCTCTATAACTTCAGAGTTGCCTTCTTAAATGTAGTTTAACACTTATTTTTCCCGTAAACAGCATAAAATTGATAAAAATGCCATTCACTTAAATATACTGTATCAGTGATTCATATTTCAGCCACAGAAATGAGATTTTATTTTTAATTTAATACCATTGTTATTATTATTGGTCGCACCACATGATGTGTGGTCGTTCCAAGTGACACGAAGACCTTAAATTTCATTAAAAATCTATTGAAAGAGATCAATAAACAATCAATTTTATAAAAAAAAATTTAAACCAGATTTTATTAAAATTTCACAGAATTTTCCTGAACACACATTTTACAAGCATTTTTTATATTAAAAAATCACATCGCAAACATAAGTGCACCATTTCATTTAAGATGACTTTCATTTAAGTTGAAATTAATTTAATTCATCAAGGACACATTAGGCTTGAATTGATCAAAAGTGATAGTAAAGACATTTTATAATTTTACAAGAGATTTATTTGAACTTTCTATTTATCAAAGAATCCTGGCAAATAAAATATATCAGTTTCCACGAAAATATAAACATTGATATAATCAGAAATGTTTTTTGAGCAGCATGTCAGAATCATTTCTGAAGAATCATGTGACACTGAAGACTGTAGTAATGATGCTGAAAATTCAGCTTTGATCACAGGAATAAATTTCAGTTTACTATTTATTCACATAGAAAACAGATATTTTAAATTGTAATATTATTTCACTCTTCTCCTAGCAAGGTGCAACTCCATTCTTGCTGAATATAGTTATAAATAAATAAACAATAAATGACTTGACTTGATCTGAGATCTATCGTGGTTTAAAATCAGAATTCTGCACTGAATTTGAATGCTTCTTACTAGATCTCACAGCGAATTCAAAAGCTTTCTCACTAGACCTCCCAGCGCTGTGTAGTAACGGTGTCGCGTGATCGAGATCGCCTCGCGAGTAAACCTTCTGAGCTCACTCTGTGCTTTCTAAATTGGTCCAAACAGATAAACGGTCGGCACATTGCACAGCTCAAATTCGCTTCGTTTGCCATTTGATGTTTTTCATATGCAACAGAAAAGACAGATCTTATCAGCAGGGCAACGTGGTGGGCAATCTTACTCGCGCTGGCAAGAAAAAAGGTTGCAGTCTGGAGCCTATATTCGTATTGCCCTGATTATGAATCATAGCACCTACTTTGCTGTTGGCACAATGTTTTGGCCCATCTTGTGTTTTCACAAACAAATGTTATGCTTTTAGAGAAGGGAACTGACAGTATTCTTGCTTAATAGGTGAATATGATGCTGATGGAGGCCTCTCTGAAAATACTTATGGTTGGAAGTCGGTGGGGCAAGAGTTGAGAATCAATGATGTGACTTCTGATATAACCACTTTTCAGCATGGAAACCGTGCTTTAGCTACAAAGGACATGAGGAAATCACAGGGTATGTTCACCTCTCAGTACTCATACATTGCTTGCAGATTAACTAAGACTCATTCATTTGCTTATTTACCAACATCACATTCTCTGTTATGTCCCAGACCGACCGTTGGCTCACTCTGAGGAGTCTCGTCTGGCCAATCTTCTGCGGAGAGCATCACGGGAAGATGACCGAGAACGCAGACTGGCCACTGTGAAACAAATGAGGGAGTTCATTGTGCACTCTGAAAATAAAGTGGTATGATCTGACATGCACAAATAGATTTAAATGTGTCCCTGGAATTAGAGTGTTTTTAATCTGTATTGTTTGTATTCATGCATTACAGGTCCTAGTGAAACAGTTGGATTCCATTTTGAGCACCCTGAATGACATTTTGAATGAGAGGTGCGACTGCACAACCTATTTTTAACACAATGGGGGGTTATCAGAATTCACTCTTGAGGGGATATATTTAGCACTTCATTGTTCATATTATGAGCACCACGCTGAATCCTAGTCATAAAGCATTTAACTGGCCATTACTACATGACATACTTGATTCCCATTTCTCAATCACTTCATTCTGCTGTCTGATATTTTTGTAAACTGACCGATTAAAATGTATATGTGGCTGTTGTCCCTAGCAGCCAATCTCCTACACTCGTTTCTCACATCATGAAATAATTGAAATTTGGGATATTGCAATATAATGTACAATCAGCTACTCATTTTTGAAAAAAAAAACCCCTACAATACCTTATCACAAGATTCTATGCATTTCTGTTTGGATTTACAGTAGTAAGCTCCTACACGAGCTCAGGCAGGAGGCTGCATGCTGTCTGGGATTGCTCTGTGCGGCCCTCAGTTATGAAGCCGAGAGGATCTTCAAGTGGATGTTCCTCAAGTTTAGTGTGTCCACAAAGGATGAGGTGAAGCTGCTGTACCTGGTGGCAGTGCACAAAGCACTTGAAACAGCAGGGGAGAAGAAGGCTTTTTCAGCTGTAATGCAGGTATTTATTCAGCTCAGATCTCTCTTCTATTACGCTTTTCAGCCACAGAAATAGATTAAAAGTTTTACCGTTTTCTCATTCAGCTGGTGATGAGCAGCCTTCAGTCTATCTTGGAGAACTTGGACACACCGGAACTGTTGTGCCAAAGTGTAAAGTGTATTTTGCTGGTGGCCCGTTGTTATCCACACATATTCAGCACCAACTTCAGAGTAAGAAGGACAAGCAGTCTTAACTTGAATCCTAAAATCTGAAAGGAACAAATTTGATGATAAACGCCTGTTTTTGTTTTCCAGGACACAGTGGATATCTTAGTTGGCTGGCATATAGATCACACACAGAAGCAGTCTCTTACTCAACAAGTGTCTGGTGAGATTTTTATATTTAGTTTCATTTCCCCTTTTTGGGAAATAACCTGTCTAACCTGTCTCATCTTTTTAGGCTGGTTACAGAGTCTGGAGCAGTTTTGGGTGGCGGATTTGGCCTTCTCAACCACACTGTTGGGACAGTTTTTGGAAGATATGGAGGCATATGCTGAGGTAAAGTAAACAGTTTTCAATTAATTTCCCATTGTACCTTAATTATGAGATGTCTGAGGTTCTAATACTCTGTCCTTCATAGGATTTGAGTCATGTTGTATCTGGAGAATCAGGAGATGAGGACATTCCCCCTCCCACAGTATCCCTGCCAAAACTGGCAGCCCTTTTGAGAGTTTTTAGCACTGTTGTGCACAGCATCGGAGAACGATTCAACCCCATCCGTGGGCCTCCTATCACAGAAGCATATGTCACTGATGTTAGTATCCAACACGCATGACCCCTGTTTTAATTATCTGTCTAACTGCAATACAAATAGATAATCTAAGATAAACTGCTGTCAACAATTTTTGACACGTTGACTACACGCATACAATCCCTAACTGATCAGACATCAATTGTTTGTGTTTTCTCGATTACAGGTTTTGAACCGTGTTTTGGCTTGTGTCACCACAGCTAAGCAGGTGTTCTTTTCGGAGGCGGTGCTGACAGCTGGAAATGAGTGTGTGTGTGTTCTGCTGGTGAGCATGGACTTGGGCAGCTTGCTGATTGATGCTGTAATATCTTATGGCCTAGACCAGCTGGACAGCTGCCAGTGCTGCGGACCAGAATACAGCATGTCCGTCCTCACGCTGCTTACGCTGGTAGGACTTGACTCGATTAATCCAATAATCGACAGACCAGACTAGAATTTATGGGCTTTATGTAAATATTGTTCACTGGCCACACTTCTGCAGTTGTTTTTCAGTGATTTTTAAAATTATTTTTCACACATTTAATCTGTTTGTTTGGGTGGTTGTAGATTGTTGACCAGATAAACACCAAACTCCCAGCTGCTTTTGTGGAAAAGTTGTTGGCCCCAAATTCTCAACTCTTGGAGCTGCGCTTCCACAGAGAGAGAGAGGTACGATCAGTAAACACTAGGGGTGTGACGAGATCTCGTGTCACGAGATCTCGCGAGACTAAAATGTGACGAGATTTCTCGTCGAGGCGAAAAGTAGTCTTGTGATGTTGCCATGACAGAGTGTTAGGATGATTAGGAAAGAATATGCCACCGCTACGTTTACATTACGCCTCCACTATCGTTTTGCTTTGTATTTAAATAAAAACACTTAATTTAGTTGGATAACGGTCGCCGCCGCTCCATATTTACAGAGTTACGCGCGATCGTGAAAGTGAAAGTAAATGGGAGCGCACATTTAAACGCGATTTCAATACCCCGCATGTTGGAAGCGGCTCGCTGATGAATACAGATATCTCTCAATATGAAAGCTATTTTAGGCTGGGCAGTGTAGTTGTAACCATCTCTTAGCTCTGTATCAAAGAAAAATTTGGTCTTATTTGCGCTTAATATTGAGAGGGTGCGATTATGGTTGCACTTATTGTAAAGTGTTACCATAAAAATGAATAACAGTTTTCTCTTAATCTTCTTAAGCACAAACAATAAGGTTTCATTTGTTAACATTAGTTAATGCACTGTGAACTATCATGAACTAACAATGACTATTTTTATTAACTAACATTAACAAAGATTAATAAATACTGTAGCACATATATTGATCATTGTTAGTTGATGTTGGTTAATATGTTAATGTTCAATAAATGAGACCTTATTGTAAAGTGTTACCATTTTTATTCATACTGTTTTTATTTCTATGATCAGTTTGTGGAAAGGAGATCAGTTAGGAGGTCAAAAGTTGTAGAAGCTCATAAATCATGTACAGCAAGGTCTGAAGAGACTGAAATCATACAGGAGAGAAGTCAGTCAGTTGAATTAGTGGCAAAACCTTTTACAGTACTTGAGTATTGTTGCCTTTTACTGCATATGATAATTCATACTTAGAAAGTAGAACTGAAATGACATTCATTACTAAGATGATTAGTTAAAACATTTCAAATACACCTGCAGAATATTTTTCTAGTCATGTATTTCGCCATTGAGGATTTCTTAAAAATAGTGTGTAAAAATCTTGCCTCGTCTCGTGAACTCAATCTCGAGTCTCGTCTCGTCTTGTGAGATACCCGTCTCGTCACACCCCTAGTAAACACGGCTGTATAAATTCATCAAACGTAATGTGTCAAACTGCATTGAGTTAACACATATTAAATGGGTTTGTGTCACAGGTGATGGCAGCAGCACATGGAGTGTATCATGCTGTGCTGAGCTTGAAGAACATCCCTATCCTGGAAGCGGCTTATAAACTGGTCTTGGGCGAGATGGGCTGTGCACTGAACAGCTTGCTGAGCCCTCTGGGTTTGTCTGCCGCCTGTCCTCACATACAACATCCTGCTTTCAGCCAGCTGCAGTTCAGCCCAGAGAGGGCTGAGTTTATCCTCATCTTCAACCTCAGTGCTCTCACCACCATTGGCAACACAAAGAACTCCCTCATCGGGGTTAGCATGAATTCAAACTCAGTTTTTCTTCATTTCTTAAATAATTGTTTTGAGATGCTGTCATAGTCTGTAACTTTTACATCAGGAAGAGTAATAACACTTATATTTTATGTGTTACAGATGTGGGCTTTGTCTCCTACTGTGTTTGCCCTGCTCAGTCAGAATCTGGTTGTAGTTCACTCTGATTTGGCCGTTCATCACCCTGCTGTCCAGTATGCAGTGCTCTACACTCTATACTCTCATTGCACCAGGTAACAATGCAACATCTAGATGATGCTACCTGAAAAATGTACAGGGTTCCCACTGTCATGGACCGGAAAATTCTTGAATGTATTCAGATTATTATTTCATTTTACACTAGTTCAAAATTTTGGGGTCAGTAAGTTGTTGTTGTTTTTTTTTGTTGTTGTTTTTTTTTAAAGAAATTAATAATTTTATTCAGCAATGATGCATTAAATTGATCAGTGAAGACATTTACTGAGCCGGCGAATTCAGTGTTCAGCAAGTGGCATTGTGGTTTCATGAATTATGCAGTGCTATATGGGTGAATCATAGATTGTAAGTGTTTCCACACCCCCACCCCCCAGCGTACATAAAACTGTCAAAGAACACTGTCATTCGACTCGGACATAAGCTTGAATTGAGTCTCACTCACTCCGGGCGTGATTACTAATAGACTGCTGTTTTTTGTTTTTTTTTCTCTCTCTTTGTTTCTCTCAAGACATGATCACTTTATCTCAAGCAGCCTGAGCTCCTCGTCTCCATCCCTTTTCGACGGTGCTGTCATCAGCACAGTTACCACGGCAACCAAAAGGCATTTCAGCACGCTCCTTAATTTGCTGGGTATGCTGCTCAGCAAGGATCATCTCAACCCTGAGGCGAGGTACACAGCTCACACTGCTGTCTATAATGAGTCCTGTTGTGATAATATATCTGAACTGCTTGCTCTTTCAGGTGCTATAATCACTTGTACAGTGATGAGTGTAATTATACCTTTTTTTTAATTCCTTATCTGCATATGGCAACAGTTTAGTGTTTTAGAAAATTAGCGAGTGTACAGTGGGGTCCAAAAATGTTAAACAGAAGTCAGTATTCAAATTCATTTTTTTCTTAATTTTGTTTTCAGTCATAATTTCAGTGAAAACCTCTACATGAGTTTAAAATTTCTTTGTATTTAGGATGTATCTTCCTTAATTAAAAATCTCATTTAACTAGCCTATTTCTTTTTTTATTTTACTCGATATAATGTTTTTTGTTGAATTTTTTTCTGATTCCTTAAACTTTAATTAGATTTTTAATTGCAGATTTTCAGTATGGTCTCAGACCCCACTGTATGTAATTTCCCTGTATTTCCACAAGACGACAATGATTGTCTTTTTTTACCACTCATTTTAGGCGGCTGTTACTCACTTGGTCTTTGGAGGTGTCTTTGATGATGAAGAAATCTGAAACTTACTCCCCTCTGTTCTCACTCCCATCCTTTCTCAAATTCTGCAAAGGGTTGCTGGCGAATTGTGAGTAAATATCTCCTATTATTAATTCTGCATTTTGAGTTCACAGAGGCAAAACAATGTTATGAACACAAAACAATTCTCCAGATCAGTAGGGGGTAAACAAATAATGGCTTAAGAAAACAATAATCTGGTTGCCAAGTGAATGTGCATTTACATGTTGGTATTCCTCTGTGCAGCCTTGAATGAAGACCCAACCATATGTCTGCAGGCATGTAACAGTCTACAGGTTCTGTCGTCTTCCTTGACCACAGAGCTTTTTCAGAGGTAATCTCACATTCTCTGCTTGTTAGACACTGTCTTCCTGCAGGAACATTCATTAGTGCTGCAACTTTTCCTCCTGCTCTTTGGAGGTGGGGGTAAAAAAACATCTTGTCTGATCAGCACTGGTTCTGTCTCCTCTTTCTCTGCAGGTGTGTGGACGTGTGCCGAGTGCAGCTTGTCCACTCAGCAGTCCGAGTTCGGCAGGCCTTTGGGAAATTGCTGAGATCTGTACCCATGCACATCGCGTTGAGGTTCGCCAGACTCTTTTTCATCTGCCTCCAATCCATACAATAGAAACCTGGGGGAGGAGAAATAAAACCTACCTTGTTTTATCTCCAGCTGTAGTTGATATGATGGTAATTGTCGGCTTGTCTCCCAGCAGTGCCCGGAGTCACTCTGAGATTAAGGAGATTTCTCTGGCCATCCGCCGACACATGAGCAAAGTGCCTAGCAACACATTCCACCCACAGGACTTCTCTGACCTCGTTGGGTTTATTCTGTATGGAACGGTCCACCGTGGAGGGTGAGTAGGCAGCCTGGACGTCAGCGTACAGCCGCTCTGGTGGCCATGATTTTATTTATTCTCAACTTTTTGAGAACATATGGGTACATGTTTGTTCATTTGAATGTTTTTATTTGTTAGTGGAACTTATTAAACCCTGTAACGTAGATGATCCTCAGCTAAAATAAAAGCTGTGCATGTGGTGGGAGTCATCATATTCTGAATTGTTTACAGAGTTCCCACGCGCCTTGAAAGTACTTGGATTTCAGACACATGAAATCAAGGCCTGGAAAGTACTTGAAAACAAATATTGGTCCTTGAAAGTGCTTGAATTAAATTTGAAATACATTTTGGATATATTCATACATGCATTAACGTTACATTCAATAAAATCGTTGTTTACCATGGTGAAAAGCCGAGAGGAACAATAATAACCGGTTTCTTCACGACCAGTTTCAAAGTTCCGTGCGACTGCCGCTAGGGGGTGAAAGGCGGCTTCATAGGGGTGTGCAATTTTGATCGATTAAAAGGACTCCATGATCTGCTTTTGAAGAAATAACGTTTGTATCGTGCTAGTTGCAGTCCTGGCGCCTCTGTCTCAACATACTGTGTACAGGGTTTCCGCGGGGTCTTAAAAAGTCTTAAAAAGTCTAAAATTCTGAACTTTAAATTTAAGGCCTTAAAAAGTCTTAAAAACGGCCAGATTTTCATCCGAGGTCTTAAATTTCATTTAGTCAGGTCTTAAATTTTTTTACCCATTTCCAGAAACGCTACCTGCTGAAAGTTATTACAAAGTAGCAAAAAAGTAGCGAGTCGTAGTTCTTTCTGGTGTATATTGGTGTTGGTATACGCGGTGATACAACTACAAATCCCGTGATAAATGCAATACCTGCCCGCGAAATACGTCTGCGTCTCCTCAGAGTTTGTTAAAGTTCGGCTACGTGTGGAAAATGGGAATGTGTACTTTCAACGAGACATGGCTAGATCACAGCGATTTCTGCTGTTGGTTACAAGCGGTACCCAGCTCCAGGTACGAGGCTCACTGCAAACTTTGCAAAAACAAAAAAAAATCAGTTAGAGAGTCTGGGTGTGAAGCGGTGTAAAGGCGCTGGAGTCACACGCCAGAGCGGAGAAACACAAGCTAGCCGCAAAATCCCTTCAGCGGACTCGGCCAATTAGCCTCACCACTGCCGTCGTCCTCCTCAATGCCTGGTTCCTCCGGTCTCCAGCGCAATATCATCACAGCTCCGTCGAACAACCTTCGGGGTACTTTTGGAGCGACTGACACATCAAAAGCCGAGGTGATTTGTATACTACACACGGTGACTAAACAAACACTAACGTTACTCATTTAATAGCAACAGTGAGATTAGCGATCTCTTCCAAGTGATGTTCCCTGATTCAGTAATCGCGAAGCCGTTCTCTTGCGGGCCCAACAAGATCGCTTATGGCGAGATTTGGATTGGGGGAGTTTATAAAGAGGGAATTGATTCGTACTCTTACCGGGCCGTATGTCGTAACGTTCAATGAAAGCCAAAATCAGACCACCAGGACCATTGTTCTGGAACAATGGAATTGTTAAGTCGAGGTACCTGGGCTCACAGTTCATGGGACAGTGCGGGACACACACACACACACACACACACACACACACACACACACACATACATATATCAGATAATCCATGTTAGATAGATACTCTAATTATCCCGAGGTAAGTATCTATCTATGTAAAATGGATTATCTGGTGTGAGTGTGTGTGTGTGTGTGTGTGTGTGTGTGTGTGTGTGCGCTACATTGGTTGTTACATGGGTTGGAGTAGCCTGTTCAATCTTTATTAGGCTATTAATATGCTGTTTTGTAATGTAAATAAATATGAGATGAAATCTATTCTATTTGAGGGCAAGTTTGTTTTAGCCTATTTTCATTTTGGGCCTAAGGTTTTGGGCATTTGGCACATTGATGTGTGTGGAAGGTTACTAATGTGATTGCTTTATCTGTAAATTAAATTAATGCTTTTTCAATGACTGAATTCATTGAAATAAAATGATTTTTTCAGAATTTCTTTGATTTGAATATTTTTTGGTAATGCGTCGTGTAGGTCTTAAATTTCAATCTTTATGGTCTTAAAATGTCTTAAAAAGGTCTTAAATTTGACTTACTGAAACCTGCATAAACCCTGTGTGTAGTACAAAGTGCCATACATTCACATAACATGTTAACACAGCGGTAGAGTTATACTCACTGCAGTTATTCACAATCACAAAAGTTTATCATTTGCATCAGTTTTAAAGCCTTGCCGGTTAAAAACATGCTTTTCTGAGTGGATACACCCGAAGCGCGCGCACTCTATAAAGCCTGTCAAACACTGCATTTGCTGGACAATGTTATCGTTTGCATTTTACTCTGTTGATACCGTCAAAAACACAACAGGTTTACACCATCGGTTAAGTGTAAATTCCAAGTAAACAGATGAGAGAAAATCGAATGTGTGTCAGTTAATTATGTCTTTAAAGGGGTGGTTCAACCAAAAATTAAAATTGTCTTTATTTACTCACTCTAAAGTTGATTAAAACTTGTATTAATTTCTCTCTTCTGTCAGAACATATTTTGAAGAAAGTGGGTAACCAAACATTTGCTGGTACCCATTGACATCAATAGTATTTTTTTTCCTACTATGGGACTCACTGGGGACAAGCAACTGTTTGGTTTCCCACATTCTTCAAAAAAAAAAAAAAAAAACTGTTCAAGAGAACACATTTATTCAGGTTTAAAACAACTTCTACGGTGAGTAAATAATGACAGAATTTCCTTTTTTTTTTTAATTGCTTTAATACAGTAGCTTTAACAAGAAACTTAAGCCGGGCACACATTTAACGATTGTAAGGCCGATTATGAATGTAAATTGATACTTATGACTGATCGCACTCAAACGCGTCCAGTCAGAGCCAGCTGCGTTCAGTCTGCGATTACAGTCGGTGTTCAAATTCCATGTGTAAGTATTTAAATCGGCTTCAGTCGCAGGAAACAATCGATTGTATGTTGAGCACAGTCTTGTTTTAGCTAGTCGTTAAATGTGTGCCCGGCTTTAGAAATTAGTATTTTTATCTTCATCCACTTTGGGCTGAAAGTTTTTTTTTTTTTTTTTTTTTTTTTTTTTTTTTATATATATATATATATATATATATATATATATATATATATATATATATATATATATATATATATATATATATATATATATATATATATTTGTTACCTTGTAAGGCTATTTTTTTTTCATATATAGGGAAATTAGTTTGACTGTACTGCTCAGTCACTGGCAAAATAGTAAAACCAACATGAAAAAGATTTCTGATCAAATCATGAATCGTGATATTTTTGCCATATCGCCCACCCCTACTTATTAATTAGAATATTATGCATATTATGTAGAGTTAGTTTCCCCCAAGGGGGCGTTTTTCCCCCACCCTAAATTCACAATTGCGAGTTAAAAAGTCAGAATTGTTATATATAAATTGCAATTTGATTTTTTTTTTTTTTTTTTTTTTTTTTTTTTTTTTTTTCTCAGAAGTGCTCATTTATATCTCTCAATTCTGACTTTTTCTTTCTCAGAATTGCAAGATTATATCTATAATATATTGTATATATTCTGACTTTATAAGCCACAATTACGATCCATATAATCCTTATAACATATAATTTTTTCACTCAATTGCAAAATTTATTTTTACAATATTCTCTCTATATAATGTTTTTACTCAAGTAATGATTCATAAAAAATAAAAACCAAAACTAGTGTGGAAAGATTGTTAACATTAGAGATAAGGAAGCTGCAAACGGTTTTAGTATATTTCCAAAATGAATGTACAAATGATTCTGTACCTCTTCTGGGTTAAAAAGGATGCAAATGCAATAGGAGGGTTAAAATGTTAAGTACTGTAAGAGCTCTTTCATGACGCTCCGTATGCTGGGATGTGAGTTTGATAGGGGCTTGATATAAAATAAATGGTGCTTTAAAAAGTCCTTGAAAGTCCTTGAATCTGGTGTTCATGAAAGAGTGGGAACCCTGTGTTTAATAGATATTCTTTGATTTGCAGTAAGGAGCCCTGGTTGGAGAGACTGTACCACAGCTGTCAGCGGCTGGAGAAGAAAGACTCTGCCATGGTTCCTCGTGCCCTGCTGAAGACTGAAGCAGTGCTGTGGCAGTGGGCAGTGTGGGAGGCTGCTCAGTTCACTGTTCTCTCTAAACTCCGTACTCCTCTTGGACGAGCCCAGGATACTTTCCAGACCATTGAGGGTTTGTGAACTTTTGCTTTTGTATTAACTGATCCCAAAACCATTCCCAGATTTATTAAAGGAATAGTTCATCTCATTGAAATTCTGACACTATTGACTCACCTCAAGTCATTCAAAATCTGTATGACTGTACATTTTGAAGACTGTGCTGGTTGTTCAATTCCATGTATTTGTGATTACAATGAATTTAATGACCAATCTTCAAAAAAAAAAAAATTAAAATGATTAAAAAGAATTAAAGCTGGAATACATTATGGGTAACTAATTCGTTTGTGACTTTGGACTTGATTTTTTTCATTACTCCAGTCTTCAGTGTCACTTGATCCTTCAGACACCATTCTAATATGCTGATTTGCTGTTCAAGAAACATTTATTTTCAATGTTCAAATCAGTCGTGCTGCCTGATATATTTGTATTTGTGGACTGTGATACAATTTTAGGATTGATTTTATTAATAGAAAGTTCAAAAGAACAGCAATTGTTTTGAAATAGAAATCTTTTGTTACATTTGTAATTGTCTTTACTGTCACTTTTAATTTATGGTCCTTGCTAAAATAAGAGTTAATTTCTATATAAAAAAAAAAAATATATATATATAAATATAATATACATATACATATAAATATATATATATATATATATATAAATATATATATATATATATATATTTTGTGTGTATGAATCAATATTTTATCCCTGTGCTGCTGTAGGTATGATCCGCAGCCTGGCGGCTCATAGTCTGAACACAGAGCAGGAGTTGAGTCACTGGAGTGGAGGAGAAAGTGATGAGGGTCACCACACCAATCAGCTCCGCCTGGCTCTACTCCTGCAGTTCCTAGAGAACCTGGAGAAACTCATGTACAATGCCTATGAAGGCTGTGCCAGCGCTCTCACTGCACCCCCAAAGGTCTGTCCTCTGTATATAGACAGCTAGCCTTGATGTTAACACTGTGGAGTGCTAGCTTTATTTTTTTCCAGGTCTATTAATGGGGGTTACCACTGGCATTTCATGTTTTCATCTACATTTTTGTTTAATTTTTTCATCTCTTTATTTAGGGCATCCGAACGTTTTTCTACACAAACAGACAGACGTGCCAGGACTGGCTAACCAGAATTCGTTTGGCACTGATGAGAGTGGGCCTTCTCTCAGGTCAGCCAGCGGTCACAGTCCGTCATGGCTTTGACCTGCTCACTGAGATCAAGAACAGCAGTGCACAAGTAAGACTTAAACCAGTGTTGTTCAACAGAGGGTACAAAAAATTATCTTTGTGAACAAATGGCAAATGTGGATTAAACAAAAATAAAATCTTAAATTTTAGATGTTTCATTGTCCTTCACACATTTAATTTTATGTAATACATTTTAAATTTTGCAAATATATGATTATAAGGCACTGGCTCCACACCATTTGGACTTTATTAACCAAAAGCCTTACTTCATAGTTTTTGCTCTGTGCTTTGTCCTGTAGGGTCCTGAAATGGAGGTGCCAGTCACCATGCTGGTGGAGGCATTGTGTGAGCTGAGATGCCCTGAGGCCATACAAGGTCTGGCAGCCTGGAGTCTGGCCAACACTGGCAAGAGTCTAGGCTGGCTGGGCTCAGTGGCACTGCAGGCAGAGGGAAAGTAAGTGTTCTGACAATAATTAACCCAGTTTATACCATACAAATTTGTCTTGTCACTCTGTTCTCATCAAATGTTGATTTTTGCATTGTGCCCAAGGTTTGAAAAGGCGGCATTAGAGTACCAAGAGCAGCTGTGTGCTGTCACAGGGATGGACTGCTCCATTAAAGGTTTTGATCGCTCCCTGTTGAAACTCACTGGCACCAACACCTCCAGCCCTAAACACACCGCCAGTGGTGAGAAGTTCACACAAATCACACTAAATTCCTAACATGATTAATTAACTTAATAGGGACAGGGGGAAATTGATTCACATATGAATAACAGTTCTATCTTCTACTGATTTGAATTGAACCGTTACACATCTCCAAGCAACAGACAACGATGTTTCATTACTTTTTGAATCAAATGTTTTAGTTGAATGATTCAATGACCCGTTCATAAAGATGGTGATGACTTGCTTTGTTTCTAAATGAATCTGCCATTTGAATGAACACATGAAATAAGGCCCCGTTTACACTAGTGTGTTTTTGTTTTAAAACGGCATTCTAAAATAAAAATTATTCTTGTCACATGACCGTTCATGCACATTGGGCATGTGCGTACAAGTGTAAACGGTTGCCTCTTGGCCATGTAGTTGGCTGCAGTATTAAAAAATGAAGAGTTTAATTGCACAGTGGTTGCTGAAAATGACAACAAAGCCATCAAAGATTGCAGTTCAGTCCCCATGTTATTGTTTACATGGTCGTCAGAGATACGTGGGCAGCCACGCCATCCTTTTCAAAAGTCTCCGTTTTGATCTGTTTAGACTAAAATGCAACCCTGGCATTTTCAAACTAAAAGAGGCTCTGCAGCATTTTTGAAAGTCTCTGTTTTCGAGGGTCGAAAACACCGGAGAAGTGTAAACAGGCATAGCTGTAGCAAAAGTTGTGCGCTTTAAAACGAAAACGCCCTATTGTAAACAAGACCCATGGTTATAAAAATGAATTGCTATCATCCAGAAATGAAAGATGTGAAACAAACTTCTAGAAATTTTTGTGCTGCGTAGTTTTACTATATTGAATCATGAGATTCCAAAAGATTCCCATCGCTAATCTTTAATGATATCAGAAGTTGATCCCTGATCTATTTTATGATGTTTCTGATTGTATCTGTCCTGACTGTTTTAATAGGAGAGGGACGAAAAACTGTGTTGTTGAAGTCCAGTGAGTGCTCTCCAGAGGTTTTGAACTTCCTGGCTAATAAGGCCTGTGAGTGCTACGTAGCCCTGAGTGACTGGGAGTCCGTGCAGGAGTGGCAGGCCAGCATGATGAACCTCAAAAAGAACAGCAGCAGTTCCAGTGTCAATCTCAAGACAGACTTTAACTATATCAGGTGCGAAGCAGCAGAACTGTTGAACATGATTCTGAATGAATTTCTCCTGACTTTAGGTATGGGAGTTGTTTAAATAATTGTTTTGGTCGGTCTGTCCACTAGAGCACTGAGCAGGTTTGAGGAGGGGGATTTTACAGAGTGCCGTGCCCAACTAGAGCTTCTCCCCGGGGAGGATTATGGCCTTCTCAACTCTACAACTAAAGACAAGATTGGTATGATAACAGCCTGTACTATCCATTGTCATGGTAAAACAGGAAATAGCTGAGAATTTTTGGGAAAAGACATGGCAATAAAAAGAAAATCTGTTTGGAATTTTTATAATTTTTCCCCTAGTTATGCTCAGCTCAAAAATAATTCTTTGAATGGAAACTGCTGTTTGTAAGGATAATCTCCATAACATTTTTATGAAAATGAAGAAAAAAAATCCTTATTTGTTAATAATTTAATCATGATCTGTTTGTTTTACATTGGTCAGAACATGTGCAATCAGTTTTTATGGTCAGCTTCACTCAACACTGTGCTGCAGTATGAATTAATTGTCTTTTGTTTTGACAGACCTGAAGAGGCTTCTTCCTGCTGTGTTGAGTCCAGACCCGTCAGAACTCCAGAAGGCCATTGAGGTACAGCTGCTCAGAAGCGCTGTGGGTGCCATCACCGCAACCAATCACGAACAGGACCAGAAGGTTCTCGTATCATCTGAGTAAGTGAATATATATCTATAGTAAATTTTCCTACAAATTGAGTATTGAGCATTTATTGATTAGTAGTTCTACTTATATGTATTCAACTTCAGCACTCTGGTGAAGTACCTGAAGCAGACGGGTCGCATCTCTTTGGGTCCGCTGCGTCTCTCCACTCTCACCCTGTCTGACTCCTTGCCCACCCTCAGCACCCTGCAGCTACACTGTGCCAACTCTCTAGAGAACTCCCTCTGTAACCAGCACCCAGAGGTTTGTGCCACCATGTCAACCTCATAAATGTGCAATTACATTATAACTTGGTCATTTCCCTTTAAAAAAACATCCCTGTTCTTTGTTTTTCTTTCTGTAGGACTGTCTTATTCCGCTCTTCAGTGAAGCTTTGACCACCTGCAAGCAGCAGGATGTTCAGCCATGGCTGCATGCTCTCCGATACACCACTTTCCAGCGGCAGCTCTTTCAAAAACTCAAAGGTAGATCTGTCACTTATGTATAAGTGTGACTTATAAATATGAAGTTTTGTTAAAGTGTAACAGTCAGATTTAGGGGTTATTAACAGGACAGTTATTGTAAAGGTAGGTTTATCACTGAAAATTGTATCGTACTTTATCTACTCTTTAAACAAAATTATGATGAAAATGGAACGCTAGGGCAATAGCTTTCTTACCTGTATGAGACAGCGCTTTGCTTCGGGGGTTGGGTGGAACTGGCAGAATTCTTTCAGTTGGTTTTTTTTTTTCTTTTTTCTTCTTCCCCCCTCCATTTGGCCTAAAACACTGTTTATAGTCAACATTTCAAACTTGATGACCAATACTGGGAACAATGCAAGTTGATGCCATTAGGACTAAAAGTTTGCCACAAAGTATTTTTTACTTAAGAAAGCTATTTGACTAAGTGTATTCATAGCAGGCTGGTGGGAGTGGCCTCGGACGGAAACATGCCCAGTGCATAATGGGTGTTTGTTTGTTCTAATTATTTGGCAAAAGGGAAGTTTTTCTGTTTACTTTAGTCATGTAGCACCCTTTTTTTTATTTATTTATTTTTTTTATAAAGACTTTCTACTGTGTAGGCATCCAAGTTTTATTGAAAAAGCCCATTTTGCCAGTGGTGAAGTACCCCTTTAACTCAATGATTCCTCCAGGTTCCTCTGCTCCAGTGGACTCTCATCTAATGGAACTTTGTTTGACTGCGGTGAAATTTGCTCGTAAGCAAGGAAACATCGCCCTGGCTACTCGTCTGCTGAGCCTGTGCAGCAAGCCATCCGCAGATGACTCTGAAGGTCAGGACCTTGTGCAAAGCTTCAGGCAGCTGTCACTAGAGGGCACTGTTGGGGAGAAATGGGGGCCAGAGCTGGAGATAGAGAAGGCTAAAGTTCTGTTTGCTGCTGGTAAGTGTTTTTGAGTTGTCTTAGTTGGGCCAGTTTACTTGGTCATGGTGTGTTTCAGTCTGAATCTTTAAGCACTTCCTCTTCCTCTTTTAGGTCAGTCTGTATCTGCTATGGAAATGCTGAGCTCCTGTGCACTTTCGTACTGTCACTCTGGGAAGTGCGAACGTGCGGCATGTCGCTCTGTGCTCACTCTGTGCAAATGGCTTTTGGCTGACTGGAAAGATCTGACTCCACAACTTAAAATGGTGGTGAAGAAAAACTCTGGCTCTACTAGCCTCTCAGCTCTCTCCAAAAACATCTCCGGCCTGTTGGAGCTGCCACTGGAAGATCAGGGAATGCCACACATTACTACTGAGACTACAGGTAAAACAGACCTGACTTTGTCTTTTGGCCCACTAAAATATAAGCATAATATTAATGCCATTTTATTTGTTTCATTGAATGGTTAAGGATTAATATGATGATAGTATTGCATTTTACAGTGTGATTTATGTTGTGTATTAGTATTTGATTGGCATTGTTTCTCCTTCATTAACACGAAGGTTTGTTTGTTTTGTTCACAGTCAGTGTTGGCGTTGGGGAGCCAGACTTTGTCCTTGGGCAGCTGTACCAGCTCTCAACTACTCAGGCTCCTGAAGTGGCCAAATCATGGGCTGCTCTTGCCAGCTGGGCATACAGATGGGGCAGGAAGGTTGTGGACAATGCCAGGTATTTTAACTATGAAAAATGTTAATATTAGTAAAAAGGGAAAACATGGATGTGCTCATATTGCATATTTTTATTTTATTTGTTCATAGTCAAGGAGAGGGGGTTCCTCTGCTCCTTGGAGAGAAAAAGAAATAGAGGAGTTGCTCCCAGCAGGCACCAGTGATGAAGACAAGGAAACCATTTTCGGCATTTTGGGTCAAGCCATGTGTCGCCCAGCAGGAATTCAGGTTATGGAGTTCACAGTTTGTACAAATGATTATAGATTAGTGGGTCTCAAACTAGTAACACTACACACTATGAAAACACAAAACATAGACAATTTATTTCAATAAACTACCTTTCAAAATATTGGGGTCATTAAAAAATGTTTTTGACAGACTTCTTTTAATGTCAGTTGCTCACCAAAGCTGCATTTATTAGATCGAAAATACAGTAAAACCTGCAATACTGTGAAATGTCATTTACAATTTAAAATTCCTGTTTTCTAATTTAATATATTTTAAAAAGTCATTTAAATTTATTCCAGTCTTCAGTTCACATGATCCTTCAGAAATCATTCTAATATGTTGATTTGCTGCTCAAGAAACATTTATTATAATTATCAATGTTTAAAACAGTTGTGCTGCTTAATATTTTAGTGGAAACTGTTAGTTTTTTCAAGATTGATGTGAAATAATTGTAGTATTTTAATTCTTTTCTGTCATTTATCCACAATTAATCCACCCTTGCTGAATAAAGAATTTCTTTAAATAAATCTTACTGACACCAAACTGTAATGTAGGTATTATTTTGTCTATATAATGCTTTTATGCAGATTTATGCTTAAGACTAATGCTGATGTTCATTTATTTGCACCGTAGGATGTGAATAGGTTTGGCTTTGTTGTATTCATGTGTTGTTGTGTTCCTGCAGGATGAAGACATGGCCTTGCAGAATGAAGAGGATGAGGAGGACGACATGGTGGATGTGATCGGCCGACAGCTGTTTAGTGCATGTCCATGGCTGTCTGAGGTCGAGGACACTGTGACTGATGGGCTGATCGGAGTGTGGAGGAGAGTGGTTGATCGGATCTTCAGCCTGTACCGAGTCTCGTGCAGGGCATACTTCACCTTCCTCAAACTCAACGCTGGACAGGTCAGCGCATTCCTTCAGTATTTACGCAGCGATTGGACAAATTTCTTATATAAATTTTCTTGGTTTCTTGATCATCAGGTGCCCATAGATGAAGACGATCCAAAGCTGCTCCTGAACAACCAGAGCAGCAAACAGAGCAGCGATGATGTCATTGTCATGGCAACCCTCCGTCTGCTGCGCTTGCTGGTAAAGCATGCTGGGGAGTTGAGAGAGGGTCTTGAGCACGGCCTGGCATCCACCCCTACTGCGCCCTGGAGAGGTAAGAACATGGATATTCAATACAATAATAAACTCCTTTGTTTATACATCATGTAGATATTTTTATTAGCATCAGATGGATTATGCTGTCTGTTTTCTCGCTAGGCATCATTCCTCAGTTATTCTCCAGACTAAATCACCCTGAGGCCTACATCCGACAGAGCATCTGCAGCCTGCTTTGCAGAGTTGCCCAAGATTCACCCCACCTCATCCTCTACCCTGCCATTGTGGGATCTATCTCTCTTGGCGGAGAGGCTCAGGCGGCAGGTATGTACTGTACTTGCAGGCAGGGGCATCCTGATTCCCTTAGTCCATGTGTCCACCAAATGTGGGACAATATATCGATGCATCGCAAATCAAGAAATGATTCTGGATTGTTTGTGATATTTTCCATATGTATCGCGATTCTCTCTTGAATCGATTCTGAGCTTAGTTTTTAACAGCAGATGACACTGTGTGCTTCCTTCCAATCCCTTAAACGCATCGTTTGAACATTCTATAAAATAATCGTTCATTAAGTTCGAAAAGGTTGACTCGAATTCCAAGGATGTTTGCAGTGGGCTGTTCATTCTCAGTCTCAGCTGAACGTACGAGTGGTCTTCTTCATGAGCATTTGAGCATACGGTTAAAACCTAGCCTAGAGTCCCATCTGCTGTTAAAAACTAAGCTCAGAATTAGAGCCCTGCACGGGACTGATTTCCTCAACCCGCACCCGCCTGCTCCCGCTGAATATCTGACCAGGACCGCCCACTCCCGCCCGCGCCCGCAGTGTTCGTGTCCAAACCCGCCCGCTCCCGCAGACTTTCTCTCAAAGTTTTTGAAAATAGGCCTAAACAAATACTCTCAGACTAAATTCGTTCAAGTTAACATCCAGAATAACAGACTTTAAACATGATTGCGTTTAAATAAGATGAAGTAGCCGCAAAACCAAAGCACCACACGTGATAAAAAACATTGGGTATTTTTTATTAGCATTATGAAACATTAACCGTTAAAACAAAAATACTCCATATAATTTACTGAAGGAAAAGAATATTACTGACTGACTGCGGTCGCAGACTTGTGCGTCTTTCTTCCATGATCCGCCCACACACACACTGAATGCCCTCTCTGACGGTGCACTAGATCATGCGAAAATGCTCAAAATAAAACGGGCGAATTTTAAGAATTGTTTCCAAGTGTCTGACTTGCTTTTTGTCAAGTAAAGAGCCGCTTTAATTTTCTTCTCATCATCTTCATTTGTTGACTCGTTTCTATTACACGCCAAATCCCACCATTCCCCGCGGGTCTCCCGCAAAGTTTTCTGACCGCCCACTCCCGCCCGCAGCAAAGGTAAAACCGCCCGCTCCCGCGAGATTTACGTTGGGTCCCGCGGGAGCCCAAACCCAATGCAGCCCTCTACTCAGAATCAATTTGCGATGCATTTGGAAAATATCAGAATTGATCCACGAATTGTGATGCATCGATTATATATTGTCCCAGCCCTGGTGTCCATGATGAACAAAATGTATTAAGCATTAATTAGTAAGCATTATTTTTCATATTAATATTGTGGTAGTCCAGGATTGTCTTCTGGTACAGACAAGGATACTCGGAGACCAGCAATATCAGCCATGTCATTATGAAATTTTTACATATTTGTATGCTCAGGTCCGATGGTGTAAAATTAGTTAGTAAAAATCTGTGTCTGCCCTCTTGACACTTCATTTTCTTGCTTTCATCATTGTAGTTTTTCTACTTGTGCACTGCTTCGTCAAAAACTGTACTGACAGATGTTCAATGACTGACGCCCTGGCAACCAGAAAAAAAATTAGAAGCACTCAGTGCCTCTTTCCTCTTTTGGCTATTTTAAAATACACAGCACTCCAATTGTAGACAATTCAAAAAACAGATAAAATTCTTTGGTGGACAGACTGCTTTAAACATCCAATAAGTTCTCCGTTTAGGGAGTGTGTATTCAAGTTTAGCCTCTTTGGGGGAAAAAAAAATATGTTTTCACCTCTGCCAGGTAATAAGCTGCCATCGTCCCTGCCAACCCTGCTGGGGAACATGCAGGGAGAGGCTCTCTGTGGAGGTGAGAGTGAGATGGGCAGTGGGCCTACCTCTCAGGAGAGCACCCGCGGGGAGGAGATGGTGATGTATTCTAGCGAGGACCAAGCCATGATGCAGGACTGCTACAGCAAGATCGTAGACAAGCTCTCCTCTGCCAACCCCACCATGGTGCTGCAGGTATTACAGAAAGGTCTTTACTTTTCTGTAAGTGTGTGATTGTGTTAAAGGCCATTGTGTGTAAGAGTTGTTTTGTTGGTTCTTGTGTGTGCAGGTGCAGATGTTGGTGGGTGAGCTGAGGAGGGTCACTCTGCTCTGGGACGAGCTCTGGTTGGGGGTCTTGCAGCAGCAACACATGCATGTTTTGCGCAGGATTCAACAGCTGGAGGACGAGGTGAAGAGAGTTCAGAACAACAACACACTGCGCAAGTGAGTCATGACCCTGGAAATCGATATAGAAGAAGAAACTTCATTACTAAGCATGACTCTTGCCGAAAATCATTTAAATTCAAATTTCCTTTTTCTTTCTTGTGGTTGTTGTGGATTAGGGATGAGAAGGTGGCTATTATGAGAGAGAAGCATTCTGCTCTGATGAAACCTGTGGTTTTTGCACTGGATCACGTACGTAGCATCACGGCTGCTCCAGCAGAGACGCCTCATGAGGCGTGGTTTCAGGAGACGTACGGAGAGGCCATCCACAATGCTCTAGAAGAGACTTAGGAACCCTCTTAATCCAGCCAATCCTGCCAGCAGCTGGGTGCCCTTCAAACAGGTTAGTACAGCGGTGTGCATAGGATTTCTGAAAGGCTGATATGCATGCTCTGCATTTCACCTTTTGTTCTTCTACTCGTCCTGTCACAGATCATGCTGAGTTTGCAGCAGAGGGCGCAGAAACGAACAAGTTACCTCCTGAGGCTGGATGAAATCAGCCCGCGCCTGATTGCCATGGCCAACACCGAGATGGCGCTACCGGGGGAGGTGTCTGCTACAGATGCAGTGACCATCCAGAGTGTAGGCAACACCATCACCATCCTGCCAACTAAAACTAAACCCAAGAAGCTCTACTTCTTAGGCTCTGATGGCAGAAACTATCCTTACCTGTTCAAAGGTATGAATAAGTCAGAACATGGGTAAGAAAATCACTCAGAAATGAAAATTCATTTACTTACCCTCATGTTAAGAACATCACTCAAAAAAGGAAAATTCATCATTTACTTCCCCTCATGATGTTCTAAACACACAAGACTTATGTTCATTTTTCAAAAACAAATAAAGATACTTTTAATGAAACCCTCTGTCCCTCCATTTAAAGTCCATTTCACCAACACTTTGATGCTTCAAAAAGTTTATAAAGACATTGTAAAAGCAATTCATATGAATCCAGTGGTTTAATCTAAGACGCTTTATGTGATGATTGTTTGGAACGACATGAGCGTGAGTAAATGACGGCAGAATTTTTATTTCTGTATGAACTATCCCTTTAATGCATGCCAATTTCTGTGTTTTAGGATTAGAGGACTTGCATTTGGACGAGAGGATCATGCAGTTCTTGTCTATCGTCAACACCATGTTCACTAAGGTGAATCAGCAGGAGAGTCCGAGGTTTCATGCTCGTCATTATTCCGTCACACCGCTGGGCACCAGATCAGGCCTCATTCAGTGGGTGGATGGAGCCACTCCACTATTTGGCCTGTACAAACGTTGGCAGCAGCGTGAGGCTGTGGTCCAAGCCCAGAAGGTGAGGGTGAAAATTAACACAAAACACTTCTGAAAATTGTTAGTGTTTTACATAACGTCGTTGCCAGGGTTATTATAGTTAACCAAAACTAAAATCATAAAAAACAAGCATTTCCATTACTACGTTAACTTAAAAAAAAAAAAAAATTAAATGTGTAATTGTAATGGGAAGCACTTATAAACCAGCTATTGTCAATAATAGAGAAGCACCAAAAAAGCTTGATGGTTTGAAAATGAAGGAAATAAGATAGCCATAAATATTAGTATGGTAATTTTAGAGTTGTACTGTCAAATAATACGATAATTATATATTTTTTAAATGCTTTATGTACTAGTATTTACTAATACTAGTAATATTTTTATTTTGTTGGATATTTAGTAATAATAATCATAATAAATATTTTTTTTTTTTTTTTTTTTTTTTTTGGTCATATTGATACTTTTAGCCAAATTGTACAGAAAATATAAGCATAGCAAATCTTGATGCATTTTAAATGGCAAAAAAAAACAAAAAGATTTGAAATTTGACCCCTCCTCCCATAGTAATCCTCTTCTAATTAAGTGGTTATGCTATTCCAGGAACTTCTCGTTTTTTATGTTATGGCAACTGACTATCTATTATCGACATTTATGTGTAAACATATAATTAAACATTTTGATAATGTTGTATCTTTTCTTAAATTTAGGCACAAGACTCATTCCAGCAGCCTCAGAATCTTCCGATGGTCCCACGGCCTAGTGAGCTCTACTACAGTAAGATCAGTCCTGCCTTAAAGGCTGTCGGGCTTAGTTTGGATGTGTCTCGCCGTGATTGGCCATTGAGTGTCATGAGAGACGTTCTACGAGAACTGATGGAGGCCACGCCCCCTAACCTCTTGGCAAAGGAGCTCTGGTGCTCCTGTACCACCCCCAGTGAGTGGTGGAGCGTGACTCAGGTTAGAAGAACCACAATTCACATGTCCTAACCATGTTCGGCACAGCGTTAGATTAAGTTCATCATCGTACTATAAGTAACACAATCTTGGGTGTCTCATTTAGTCTTATGCCAGATCTACTGCTGTGATGTCAATGGTGGGATACATCATTGGATTGGGGGATCGTCACCTGGACAACGTGCTGATTGATATGACAACAGGCGAGGTGGTGCACATAGACTACAATGTCTGTTTTGAGAAAGGTGAGTGCTTGTTCATTTGCAAATGTGTCCAAACACTGCATTTGCATTGACATATAAATACTTCATTATCCTGACAGGAAAAAGCTTGAGAGTACCAGAAAAGGTTCCTTTCCGTATGACACACAACATTGAGACCGCTTTGGGGGTCACAGGAGTGGAGGGCATCTTTAGGCTGTCCTGTGAACAGGTGAGAATTAATTTAATGATGGATTAATTTAATGTCTAATTTAGAAAGTGCATACAAATTGGAGTGGTGTCCTTCCCTTTCAGGTGATCCAGATAATGCGGCGTGGTAGGGAGACCCTCTTGACTCTTCTAGAGGCATTTGTGTATGACCCCCTGGTGGACTGGACAGCAGGTGGTGAGGTGGGCTTTGCAGGAGCTGTGTACGGAGGAGGTGGCCAGCAGGCGGAGAACAAGCAGAGCAAGAGAGAGATGGAGAGAGACATCACACGTAGCCTCTTCTCTTCCCGTGTGGCTGAGATTAAGGTGAGAATTGCAAATTCTCAAATGTGCTATTTGTACAGAAATGCACTTAAATGTGAGGAATGCTTGCAGCACATGGAATTGTCCATAGTCCAATTACAAACTGTTTCCATAGTTTGAGCCATGTTTCTGTATCACTATTTTAATCACTAATTGATTAATTATAGTTGTTTCTTTATTAAGCTTGGATAGGGCAAAAATGAACACAAACTGGTTTATGTCGTCACAAAATGTTAACTATTATAATGTATTACACAACTCTACATATAAAGTTGAATATAAATTAAATACTTGCATACCATTTAGGAAATCTCAACTGCCTGATTTATTTAATCACAAAATGTAACTAATATATATCCAGCTTTATATAAAGAGCTGGCCAATAAAAGTATGTCCAACTTTATCTGAAAACATACAACATAATTGTGTTGTGCGATTTGTATAGCATATCGCAACTGCTTGATTGCTTGTATCGTCACATAATGCAAACTGTATTATCGCTCAGCTCTAATCTGTAAATGCAACTATAAGGCATGAAGATATTATGATATAAACATTAACCTCATGAATTTCCACAAAGCTGCTTTGAATTTGCCTTTGTGTATTGTGAAAAGTGCTATACAAATAAATTTGATTTTTTTTTTTTTCTTCTTGTTTCTCAGGTGAATTGGTTTAAGAACCGTGATGAGATGACTGGTGTACTGCCACAGGTGGAGGAGGCAGTGGAGGAGTACCTGAACCTTCAGGAGCAGCTCACAAAGGTCGAGAAAGTGCAGGGCAAGCTGCTGGAGGAGATGGAGTTTCTGGAGGATGCTGACACCAGAGCAGATCATCCCATCCACTCCCTGGAGCACAGGTCAGCAGATAGTTTTTTTTTTTTTTTTTTAAAGGAATCATGTTCAGCTGTTCATGACTATTGCTTGATCGTTTATCATTAGTGTAGATTTGATTGTACGTTTTAAAAGTTCTTGCTCTTGTTCTGTCTCCCATCCCTTTGTAGATACTCTGAGCACACTCAGTTGCAGTCCAGGCAGAGGACTGTACAGGATGCCATTCAGGGGAAGTTGTCAGATCTGGATCAGTGGATTTCTCAGTATCAAGCTGCCTTTGCCAGTTTAGAAGCCACCCAGCTTGCCAGCCTCCTTCAGGAGATCAGTAGCCCTATTGATTTAGGTACAGAATTTGTTTTGGGTTCTTTTACTGAATATGAATTGAAATATGATGAGAAGCAAACTTCCAATTTGTTCTTTTGGTCCTTGGAAACTGCAGGTCCACCCAGCTATGTGCCAGCAACAGCTTTCTTGCAGAATGCAGGCCAAGCACATCTGATCAGCCAATGTGAGGCGCTGGAGGCGGAGGTAAGCGCTCTGTTACAGCAGCGGCGCTCTCAGCTGCGTGGCTGTCTTGAGCACCTGCACAGCTACGCCACCGTGGCCCTGCTGTACCCCCGTGCAGTGCTGCACAGGCACAGAGTTCACACGTGGAAACAGTGGATGGAGGAGCTGGTGTGTGACATGACCGTTGATCACTGCCAGACAATCTATCACCAGTAAGTGCATCTACTGATTGTTCACTATTAGTAAAAAGACATGCTGAACACTTATTGGCTGCTTTTCCTTCCCTTTGTGGTCAGTAAGATTTTTTTTTTTAAGGGATTGTTCACCCAAAAATGAAAATTCTGTCATTAATTACTCATCCTCATGTCGTTCCAAACCCGTAAGACTTTTGTACATCTTCGGAACACAAACTCTATTGATAGCTACACAACTACCACACTACATTGTAAAACTTATCCATATGAATTGAGTGGTTTAGTGCAAGTTTTCTGAAGAGTTCTCTATCGCAGATTTAATTTAGGGGTTCCTATGTCCTGAAAAACATGGAAATATTGCAATCATTTTTACATTTATAATCACAAAGGTTTCTGTGACTTTCCATTTAATTTTCATGATACATAATTAATCAAATATAAATGAAAGTCTTTTATTTATTTATTTTTTTTAGGTATGAAATGCAGTTTGCACCCCAGCCCCCTCCTGCCACGTGTCAGATTCTGTCTAGTATCGAGATGGCGCTGCAGCACCACGCAGCAGAAACCAACACTCGGCTGATGCGGCAGGTAGAGCGTCTGAAGGCAGAGGGTGCCGGTGTGCCTGTGTGTGAGGAGCAGCTGCAGGAGATTGAGCGGTGTATCAAAGTCTTCCTACATGAGGACGCCGAGCTCAGCTCCTTCAGCCTGGCCGGCATCATCGTCTCTGCACTCTGTGCTCTCACCAGGTCTGCTTCTGTGGTTTTTATTTGTGAAAACCTCAAGATATGTTTTCTAGTCCTCCATGCCCAAATTTGTCTTTAAAGGATTAAAGGTTGCAGTGTGTTTCTGTGCTTTGCAGGCGTAACCTGGTGATGGAGGGAGCAGCAGCCAGTGCCGGAGAGCAACTGGTAGAACTGACTTCCCGTGATGGCGCCTGGTTCCTGGAGGAGCTCTGCAGTATGAGTGGGAATATTACATGCCTTGTGCAACTGTTGCAGCAGTGCCAGCTTCTGTCACATGACCTGGATATCCTCAGTCCTGCTGAGACCTCGCAAGTTGTCTACCTGGCCAATGGCGTGTACACCTGTCTTCAGGTAAGGATGTTCTCATTGTTTAATGGTATTTGGTGATTTCAGTGATGTTTTTCCCCTCTCAAACATGTTTTATTAATATTTGAAGGAGCTCAACACAAACTTCCGTCAGATCATCTTCCCAGAGGCTCTGCGATGCATGCTGAAGGGGGAAAGCACATTAGAGACCATGCTAGCAGAGCTCGATGCACTTATTGATCAGTGCGCAGATGGAGTTTCGCTGCAGAGGTTGGGGGATATTCTGCAGGCTCACCTTCGTAACACCACCATGGGCCTGGAGGAGGATCCAGATGACCACTATCTGGATGTCACCAGGTAACATGGAAATGTTTACTCTACAGTGTATGTAAAAGGGTGCATTACTTTTAGGGCAGACTTAACTTTGTGTCTTTTTTTTGTGTTGTCTTGTCAGGGTTCTGCGGGCCCAGTACTCAGAACTGATCCAGCCACGTAGCATGGAGAGCTCTGTGCAGGAAACACCCAAGATGAGTGCTGGTCAGATGTTGTTGGTAGCTTTTGATGGCATGTTTGCACAACTGGAGGCTGCTTTTGGACTTCTAATTGACAAGGTAAAAAACTGAGGAAAGTCCTTTTTGGATAGAAGTGTAATATTGCCTAATATTTTGAGTCTGCAATTTAGGTATTCTTTGAACCTGCACTGAATTTCAAGAATACAGATGTCAGGGATGTTTTTTTTTTTTTCTTTTCTTTATTTTTTCTTTTTTTCCCTCTTATTTATGTGGATTTCTATATTTTCCAACTTGAGAAATGTGACCCATGTGAATTATACATGAAATGGATTAGTACAACTTAATCACAAAGGCTGTAATGTAATTATATACATACTATTAAATGCTATTTTTTTTTGTTTACAGTTCACTAGTTTTATTACAATAGTAATATATTTCTTTGTTTTGTTTCATTTATATAATTTAATATATTTTCATTTTATTTTTTAATAGAATAAGCATTTTTATTAATAACATTATTGTTGTTGAATAGTCATATTAAATGGGTTCTACAAGAACAACAGAATGTGAACTTAGTGTAGTCAAAAATACCAACTTCGATACCAAGTCAATACTGAAATTTTAAAAATGTGATGCTTTGAGCGCTGTTAAATGGATTCGTAAACACTGATCTACAATGATCAACGCTTTAAAACATGTTGTAAATAGACATCAATGACACTCTTCACTGAGCGCCTACACAGATACACACGGGAGTGTTTGAAAGCAGGCGTCTATCAGCGAACCGGTCTTTCAAATGTTCCCGCTTCCACTTTCAAACATTTGTGCTTTCAAACGCTGCCGTGTGTTGATCATTGTAGCCAATCACAGACACATATGTTGAGCTCGTGAACACAGTGGCCAATCAGGTGTTTCCGAAATCCACTCAAAGCATAATTTTAAAATTTCAGTACCGATTTGGTATCAAAGTTGGTACTTTTGACAACACTAGAACTAAGACAACTGTTGAATTTTTTTTTTTTTTTTTATTTATTTATTTATTTATTTATTTAAACCCATGACAAAATAATTGTAATATGATTTTTGGGTTAAATCAAAGCTCTTTACCTTGAACTCAAAAAGGGTGGGGTTGGGGGGTGGTCAGGTTTTCCTTCTTTTTTGTGCTTAGCTGACCACTTGCCTGAGATGTGTTTATTAGATTAGAGTGGTATCTGAATGAATCCTGTTCTCCCCTTCAGCTGAACTCTATGGATGTGCCTGCTGCCTGGAGAAAAGTGGATGTGATCCGGGAGTCCAGAGCTACACAGGTCCATTTCTTTGATAATGTTCAGACCAGGCAGGTCTTGGAAGAGATTTTCTTTCTGAAGAGACTCCAGACCATCCGAGACTTTTTCCGTCTGTGTGGATCATTTGCACAGACGCTCTCTGGTAAACTGCTAATGAATTTTTTTTTATCTTCAAACATTTCTTTAATATATTGCAGTATATACTGCTCTATGTTATAGTGCAGAATGAGGCTCTTGATTAGGCACCCTTCTCACTTTTTCCGACAGGAACATGCCCTACACCCACAGATGAGCCTCCACCCACTAATGGCCCAGTACCCATAGTGAAACCCTTGTATCGAGGCTCCACTGTAGTGAGCGAGGACCAGATGATGCGGCCCATCAAAGCTTTCACTGCAGACTTTGTGAGGCAGATGCTAATGGGGCTCCCCACACAGGCTCTGGGCCTAGCCATCTGCAGCACTCTCAGTGCGCTCGGCATGGACCTTATCGCCCAGGTGGAGGCCAAGGACTTTGGCGCTGAGGGGAAAGTTTCTCTGGATGACCTGTGCAAGAAGGCAGTAGAGCAAGGGGTGCAGGCAGGGCGGATATCCCAGCTGCTGCTCAACAGGGCCACAGTGCTGGCCAGCTCCTACGACACGGCCTGGAAAAAACTGGATCTGGTGCGACGTCTGGAGGTCAGCATTGAAGCCTGTAAGGTCAGCCTGCAGAGGACTCAGCTTCACATCACGATGTTCCAGGTAAGAACTGGTTCTGTTTTATTTATGAAAAAATTGACAGCGGTTTTGGTTGTAACCCTCCAATCCATCTCATCAGTGGCAGCATGAGGACATTATCGGTGCAAGGACGCAGCCCATGACGGTCAGTCCCCCACCTCGTTCCATCATCCTCAGCAACATGAAGAAGAAGCTCTACAAACTCAGTCAGGATGAAGCTTCTATTGGCAGCGTCCAGGTTAAAGCCTTTGCTTGTTTTGGAGGACATGTCTATGTGAAATAGAAACCTTTTAATCTAAACCATTTTGGATTTTGTGTTGCAGGAGAAGTTGGCAGGTCTAGAGGGCAGCATAGAGCAGAGGCTGAAGTGGGCAGGTGGCGCAAACCCCGCACTTGCCCCAGTGCTACAGGACTTTGAGGCCACTATAGCAGAACGCCGTGCCTTGGTGATGAAGGAGAGTCAGCGTGCCAACCAGGTTACTTTTCTTTGCAGTACCATCCTCAACTTCGAAGGTTTGCGTACCCGCACCCCTGAAGCCTTGAACATGGATGCCACACTTTTTGAACTTGTGAAACGATGCCAGGCCACCTGCTCCTATGCTGCTCAGTTCAGCACCTCTGTTTCCCCTCTGGAACTTCAGCTGCTGCATAGACTGGTGGGTTTTGCTTGTGTCGCTTGATTTTTACATTTTATATTGAAAATACCCTATATCACCAATATACACATTCGATATACTACAGTTCAAAATAACTATTTTCTTTTTTATTTTCTTTAATGAATAGAAATGTCTTGACTTGACACATTTGATCAATTTAATGCATCCTTGCTGAATAAAAGTATCAATTTCTTTCAAAGTAAGAATCTTACTTTTGAATGTTACTATATATTGGCATATTGACATTATTTAGTTATCCATGCTCATTTCCCTATTTTTACATTTGCCCTCTGACTCTCATTTGGAATTAATCTTTAAAAACACTAGTAATGTAATAACACTTAATTCTTGCCAATTTTTTTGCTCTTTATTTTTTTTTCCACTTGTTAAAATAATGTGTAATTTTAATTTCGGTGCATCCCAACAAATCACACTACCTTGTCAAGTTTCACTTTGAAATGTATTTGACAGTGACTCTGAAAGCTGAACCAGCAACATTCCTGTGTGTATATAATATAGCACAACATGTGATTACCAGTATGAGCTATTTGCCTAAGTATTTGGTAATCTGTTTCTCCGTAATCTGTTGTCGTCATCATCAGTTTCTAATTGAAAACCACTGGATTGTGTCTTTGCAGAGTCCTGCCATGGATCTGTCCATTGGTGGGCCTGAGTGGCTGGTGTATGCGCAGAATCACCTCACCCAGGAGATGTCCAGTCAGAGAGCCATGCAGGAGGACAGAGAGCAGCAGCTGGAGAGCGTGACAGAGACGCTACAGCTTCTGGTGGACTCCATTAAAGGCATCCTGTCCAGTCACAACCGCCAACTTGCTGATGTCAAGCACCTACTGCGTGCAATGGCAAAGGTGTGTAATATTCAAATGGTTGATTTTGTTTCCTTTATTGGATGCCTATCTGCTGCCAAAAAGTGTTTTTAAGTGTTTTAGAATAGCTTTTGTTAGTTGCTCTAATGTTAGCTGCTTTCAATTTGGCAGGATGAGGAAAATGCCCTTGCAGAGGGAGAGGAAGTGACTTATGAGGGCAGTGTGCGTCAGTTCCTGTCAGAATACAAGGCATGGCAAGATAATGTGCAGATAGTGCTATTCACAGTAGTGCAAGCCACAGGTCAACCACGCAGCCAAGAGCAGGTTGAGCTGCTGCAGGAGATTCCTGCCACCCTGAAGGAGCTAAAGGTTCAGAGCCAGGGGTGAGCACTTACACTGGATTCAGAACAGAACTTGTACGTCCTCCAAGTGGCTTTTGTAGTTCTAAATGTTTCTTCCTCCCTAGCATCTACAATGGCTTGGTGGGATTTGCCTCTCCCCTTGTCACTGAGAGAGGAAGTGACTGTGTGAGTCCCACTTCCACAGTCCAGACCAGCTTTGCTGCAGGTAAGTTTTAAGGTGTTGGGTTTTTTTTTTTTTTTTTTTTTTTTTTTTTTTACATTTTTTGTAGGTGATTTCTGTTCAGTGTTGCTAACCTTGATCTTCCTGTCACTATAGCAGTGCGCTGTAGTGGAGTGAAGACCCAGCCGGACAGCATGTCTCAGAATGCCCGCAAAGCAATTCCTCGAAACTTTGGGACCCCAGCGGACACTCCCCCCAGCACTCTAATGATCAACAGTAAAGGACTGGCCCCGAGCCCCAAAAGAGCTGTGCGGGATCCCAAAACTGGGAGAGGTTAGTCATAATGCAAATGCCTTGATCTTATACATCACTCCAATATATTTCAAATGTAGGAACTTTACATCTGCATGTTTAACCAATTATTTCAACAGCTAGATCAGTCACAAGTGCTTTTTCAGAACCAAGTTAATTCTGCTCATGTGTTAAGCCAGATTTTATGTTTTAACATCTATTGATGATTATATTACATTACTGTTCAAAAGTTTTGTTTTATATATATATATATATATATATATATATATGTTTGACACCAAACTTTTGAAGTGTAGTGTAACAACTTTAGATCTGTGTGTCTGAACTACAAGGGACAATCATCAGTGAAGTGATTTTTCATACTTAAGTTAAGGATGCTCATATGTTCAGCCAGTTTTAACATTTTTTAAGTTTTAAAATTACAATGGATTGTTTAGATATCTTCTATAAGAAAATAATACCTTTTTTATTTAAAAAAAAAAAAAAAAAAAAATTGTAGCTATGTATTAGGATTGGGCCGATAGACGATGCCATCATCCATTGCCGATGGCTGACAGACATCACGAAGTTAAGCTGACATCGTGATTCCACCCCCTTACCCCTGCAACCCACCTGGAGGGGAGAAAAAAAAAAAGAAGTCTTTCTTAAGACTTCTTAAGTCTTTCTTAAGACGCACTATATCGCCAGTGCAATTTCCGCACAGTTACTTACCTAATCCAAAAAAAAATTTTTTTTTTTTGGATTAGGTAACATAACATAATGAAGTTGTTCCCAATCACAATACAAATTACATTCAAAACAGTTCAATGAACACAATTTAAACGGTAAAGATTTTATTGTGCAAAAAATGCCAAACGAATTATAGGCTACTAGATGTTTTACACAAACTAAACCACTGATATTCATGTGGTCCGCATCCAAACCCCGGCATGTTTCCATCCGGACTGCGAGACAAAACGGTAGCACCATTTATGTTTCTGTTTTAAGTGAGCAGCACGTCAAAACAGCGGTGCGGATCACACCACAAGCACTCAGGATCGTTTGTGGTAATGATATTTCAGCACTATATCCCCTAGTAATTTTATCTAAAGCCGAACGTCATTCAAGTCCTTTCAGCTCTGTGCGCGTTCTCTCTCTCTCCAGACGCGTGCCACATTAACGGTGCAGAGCAAGCGTTTTTAATTCATTCCAATGGAAGTTGAGCTTAACGCTCAAATGCTCAACCCCCCTCTATCGCAATGTTTTACTGTAGACATCATCTGATGCCAATTTGGTAGACATCGCCCAACCCTACTATGTATCAACTTGAAGCTTTGCTAAGATCACTGATCAGCATTTTTTCCTACAGCTGTGCAAGAGAGGAATTCCTACGCTGTTAGTGTGTGGAAGAGGGTGAAGGCCAAACTGGAAGGGAGAGATGTAGACCCTAACAGGAGAATGAGTGTCACTGAGCAGGTGAGCATTCGTCCTTTACATCTACGACCTTACTGCTACTGTTGTGCATGTTTCTTAACGCATATATGTCGTGTGTCTCTCTTTAAGGTGGATTATGTCATCAAAGAGGCGACAAACGTGGACAACCTGGCACAGTTGTACGAGGGATGGACAGCATGGGTGTGAACGGGATCCTTGTAGATCACTTTGGTCCAGCGAGGGTAGAAATCCACCAAAATCCACTGGGTCTGGGGCAATGGAGCCACAGAGCACCATGCAGGAAAGTGTGGGGGGGTGTAGAGACCCTCCCTCAGGCCCACACCGGATCCCCGTAGCACAGCTACATCCGGCGATCCAGCTAACAAAACGAAATGGGTCTGCTTCTGTCTCCCCAGGATGTGTGGGAGCTCACCAAGATGGGGAGGCGGGGTGGGGGGGGAACAAGGCACATGGCTTGAACTACCCCCCCAACCAACCCCTGTATCAACAACAAATAAACGTCTGTCAACTATCAAAACAAATAGGATTTGCCACAGGGAAAATTTGCAGGAGACAGTTTATCCACTCTTAGAGCAGAGGTCTGCGGTAATTAGCGAGTTTCTAGACTACATTTTTGCGAGAGTGGAAGGAAAGGGTGATCCGGTCTTCGAGGGATGCTCTGGCCTCTGTTTTTGGATGGCCCAGGGTCATGCACGACTTGCGGCTGAGCTGTCTCCTGCTGGAGCGGGTGTGGGGGGCTGTGTAACTAGAAGGCTCAAGGGACTCCATTCAAAGCCAGAAGGCCTTTGACAGACCTTAGAGTTTGTTCTTAACCACAAAAAAGACCTTTTCCCCCTCAAGTATATATAGGAAACGTTGCAAAAACTTATTTTACACCTTCACTAATGTATTGCACACATTTCACAATTAAAAGGCGAAACGCAAAGTGTCTTTGGGAACATTCACTGTCATGAGTTTCTCAGTGTTTGGCACAATGAATGATATGCTTGGAGTTGGTAAGTACTCAGTCTGTGGTCTCTATTTGATTTGATCTTTGAGTATGACCCAGGCTCAATGTGGTGAGATGTGCAAATCAGTTTCTAAATGCTTTTTTTCTTAGTATGCATCTCTGATCTTGTTTGTGTATTGTAGATTTTCTCCCTGTCCTTCTTTACTATGGATTTAGTTGTCTAGATTGCTCCTTTTTTTGACTTGCCTGTGGATGTGTATCATCGCTGATACACGTCCCCATTAAAGCTTGTGTTTTACTGAACTTGACCTAGTTTTACATTTTTAGTGGGAGAAATAAGTAATGGAATAGTGATGTGGTGATGGTTACAATTGTTGTCTCAATGGTTTTACTCCATTTTGTTGGTCAAATAAATCTATAATTAAACCTCTTTGGTCTTCATTGGAGTGAGTGTTTGCTGTATTTGTTCATGTTTGGCTGATTTTTGAGCTTTTGGCATACTTAAAAATTGTTTACCCAGGTTCATTTTTAACATGAGCGTGTTTAGACGTCTACCATTTATACTGAATTTTAATTTGTTCAAGAACAATGCTTCATTACCCTTTCACAATTACAAGTGCTGGTATGTTTAACCCAGGGTTAATAGTAACCTTAGCCTGGGGTTAACCTAATGTTGAATGTTCTTGAGCATTACATATTTTCCATCTGGTTACACTACTGTTCAAATGTTTTGCATCAAAACTTGCAATCAAGTTTTTATTATAAAGAAATTAATACTTTTATACAGAAAAGATCCATTAAACTTGTAATATTTTTAGTCAAGTAAATGCAGCCTTGGTGAGCATAAGACGCTTAAAACGATCTTCCTGACCTCAAACATTTTAACGTGTGTATATGTATTTTTTCACTCATAGCAATTGATTGCAGTGAAGATTGTATTTATTTACCAGAACTAATATTTAACTAATAATTGCTAAAAAGTCTTGTGTTTTTGAGTGCATCCCCGCTTGACGCATGATTTCCCCCATAACAAAACTTCTACATCCAGGAAATAACATATGGCCCTTTCTGAGGATGGTTTGGGGGAAAAAAATCTTTTCACACAGATTGTACTTCATCAAAGTCAGCTATCCGAGCATGTTAAACAAGATGTACTTCAATTTGGGGGAAGTGTAATTTTATCAGTAATTTAAAAATCAACATTTGGTTTCAAACTATTTAATCTCTACTGAGTGACAACTTAATTTAGATTTCATTTTACAGTTACCGATTGTTTTTCAGTAATTAACTGAGCACATTTTAAGCGCCGTTCATTTTGATCATCAAGCGCCATTTTGTTTTTAATATGAACTACATTTCCCATGACCCCTTATTCCGAGTTTCAGATAAAAACATCCTGAAAATAACGGTCGGTCGACAGACTGCGGCAGTAGAGGGGAAGCGGGTTCATATCGTTTTCTCCGAGGAACACAATTCTGAAATTCCCCTAAATAAACCATGGCTGAGGGCGATAATAAAAGTGCAAATCTGTTGGTAAGTGGTCTGTCGATGGTACTTTTTACAAGCACTCCGACTGCTGTCGATATATATTTCCTATCATGGTAGTCTATTTTAGCAATATGGTACGTTACGCGGACATCTAACGTTACTGCTGTCACCATCTTAACCAGATTATAAAAATAAGCGACAGGTCACCATAAAACCATAAAGCTTAATATGTCTCTTATTTGTAATTTTTAGTCCTGTTAACGCAGCGAACGGAAGGTAAATACGCCACGGAAATGAAGTGCGTGCTAAGATGTTAGCAAGCTAATGCAGTGCTAACGATAAGGATTACTCTCTATATCTAGCGTCTTACTAAATGGGGTTTCCCACACAAATCTTGGATTTATTTGTTATTCATCAAAAAGTTAATTTATTAAACATATATTTAAGTTGTACCTTTAGAAAGCATGGAGCGTTGCTGGAGATAATCGTGACGAAATCTCCATATGCGGCTCTAAATGGTTTTGAGATTAGTTGTAAAGCCTCCAAGAATTCTGGTTGAAGTTTATGCTTTAGCCTTTTAAAATATATTTTAAAATTGAAACTACTTTTATTGTTACGTTATATATCACAGAATGGATGTAACTGGGCTGGCCATTTAAACTTTACCTGCTAGTTTAAACAGAACATTTCACAGTTCCCTCCCGTCTTTAAATAAAGACATCATGTGCTCCTTTTTTGGTTTTATGTATTATATTTACCATTTTATTAGTCACTCATAAGCGACTATTTTGTGTTTGTATCAATTTTTAACATTCCTGACATTCCAGCTGGATGTGCCCATCCCAAGACTTAATGGCACTCCCATTTTTCAACAATCCCCGATAATGGCATATCACATGACATAATAGAGCTCATTGTTTTAACAGTATTATTGACTAGAAGCATTTCTCTAGGCTCAGGAGACGAGTCAGCTGGAAGAGCAGTTGCAAGGATGGGGAGAGGTCATCCTGGCTGGAGATCAGTTCCTGCGCTGGGAGAAGCCGTGGTACCCTGCAGCATTAGTGGCCGCCACCACAATCCTCTTCACGTGAGTCTGCCGTTCGTAGTGTGCATTAGTGCTACTTCTTGACTTGAGGCCTAATTTTTCACTTCAGTTAATCACATAAGGTCACACACTAAAAGCATAAGTCCTTCAAGTATTTAAGGATTTTACAATCATTGCTTTCTTTCTCAGATATATATAGGTTTTACGTATTCTAAACTTACTTGTATATAATAATATATATTGCAATCAATCTGATATTCAGAACAACATCACGATTGCCAGTGTAATTGCTTTCATACAGTCGTTCAATAAACAAGTATTGAGCAAATTGCAATTTAGAATAATATTAAATATAAAATTTAAAATAATATTGCCAGTTGCGTGTCTGTTTTTGCTTTGGCGAAGGAAGTCAGTTGAGTAAATGATTCAGTGACTCACTCGTAAAGACAGTGGCAGCATTTGAAATTGCTTACTCTCTGATTATTAAAAAAATAATAATAAATTGTCATATGATCTACTAGGGTCAGTTGCATCATTTCACTGCCATTTACAAATCCTCTCCTGGGGCCTTGTGGGATACTATTGTATGTGCACTTCAGAATCTTGCTAGAACTAATAAGTCATCTGGGTACTGTTTGCCTACTGTTACTGTTATGAATACAGTGAATTTGGACATACTACACTTCTTATGGACTGTTTTTTGCCCAAAATATTAGGGAAGTATGCATGTTTGGATACAGCCATTCAGTTGTTGCTGATTGAATCAGAGTTTTTGAATGAATTGGTTGAGTTACTGATTCAACGACTGTCTTATAAAGACAGTGATGTCCCAAGTCACATACTCTTTTGTGTAGGTACTTATTTTGAATAATTAATTACTTTGCGACTGAGGCCAGAGTGATCCATTCCAAATCCATTCATAAATATGTATTGGAAACCTTAAAACTGATGTAAACTACATGCATCCATTTCATACGTATTCAAAGAAATAAGTATTCTCAGTGACTGCTATTTGTAGTGCAACATCTTACACAAATTCAGCTGTTAATGTACAAATGTAAAACTTTAATGTAAATGTTAATGTAAAACTTTAAAGACGCTATTCTAACTGTGTGCGTTAGACCATGCTAATGAGTTGCACAGGGGAAAGAAGGGTGCCCCCCTCTGATGCCAGCAGCTAATCCCAACACTGGAGTGGAGAAGCACCAAATTGCTAATCTCCTCCTCAACGGAAAGAGATAAATGTCCCTTTCAACAGACACTCCTTGCTCTGAGCCTCCGGCACATAACGGAAGGCAGCAATGGACACATTCAGGTTCTTCTGAGTCTCCCAGTTGGTGAGACACTAACAAATATGCCGTCTTGAGTCTTTAGCCTGCAAAAGTGAGACAGAAACCAGTTCCATGCTCTGAGTTGACAGCTTGTGAGGCAGCAACAGATACAACCAGACTCCAGTCTGTGAGGAAAGAGACATTTACAAACACTACGTTCAAAGTCTTCGTCCAGCAAGACGGTAACAGTTACAGCATGTCCCGAGTCTCCATGCCAGAGAGAGTGAAGCGGACTGACCCAGTTCCGAGTGTCTGGCCCAGAGGCAGAAGATATACAGACACATTTGCAACAAGGTTAAGCACAGCAAGAGCAAACCTTCACTTCAAGGTACCTTCGTCTGCGAGTTCCAAATTAAGGAACTTCTGCACCTACTTCAGGGCCTCATTTGCGTGTTCCAGATTTTAGGACCCTTTTTAGTGCTTTAACAGATCAGCATCCCACAGAGCTATGTGTTCAAGGCTGTTGAACCGGATTATGGCTCCTTTACCCACTGCATTGTCACCCAGTACAACCAGTGGAAGATGTCACCGCCAACAGACTGCTCACTTGACCATGTAAAACGTAAATATCACTTTACCAAACCTCTTTCCAGAGACCTTGGCATTGTTGTATATTATCAGTATATGTTTTTCTAATTTACATTAGAGGTAATATAACTGATGCTAGTTAATAACAAATAATCTTTCATTCGTTTGTAAAATTAAAGTCTTCACCACTGATCTTTAAAAATGATTGGATTGCTCAATGCATTTTAAACTGCCAGCAGGCGGTGAAGCCACCGGAAGTGTTCAGGTGGCCATATTAGTATTCCCTACCGACAGAGGGCAGGATTAGTTTTTAGGATACATGTATGTAAATTAATTGTTGCTTCGGACATCATCTGTAATGTTTTTGGTCTTTTTTTTTGGGCTGGATATATAGAAATCATTGAGATGGGTGTGTCTACTGCACACTGCCGACACGCATAACTGAACTAACAAAAAATAGGTTACTTTTATGTACGTAATTATGCAGGGACGTATATCTGGGATTATTTGCATAAATTTATTTGAATATACAATAACTATTATAATACATACATTGCACTATATTGTATTCAAATCCAAGGATTACCATGCGTCATCTTGCTCTGAGTTACAGTATGCTTGGAAATAAAGCTTCATGTCTTAAATCCTAACACAGTCAGCATTATTTCTCTGAATAAGTTGTGAAGCATGTATATTATTTCCTGATGTCTTTTTGTTTGACAAACATCCACTTCAGACTCTTGGATATCTTGTAATCCATTAAAAAGCCACAGGTCAGCTCAAATTCTATGGCTTTTTACTAGCATGACAGTTTGCATATGAATGAAGTGTTGTTTGTATATATTGTTGAGCTAATTATTCATTTAACCAACATTTAAGTTATTTTTACTGCCTCGAAATGCATGCTATTAATAAAAACACTGAGTAATTTAATGAATAAAAACAATATTATAGGCTACAACACCACATTATTACATAACCAGTAAATGACTGTACATGGCAAATGAAGTTGCAATCATAAATCTTTATTCATTTTTCAGAAGAATCAGTTTGACATTTGTAATATAAATGCTGAGGTGTCTTGTCCGTCAGCTGATCTTATATTCGCTACTATAATGAAGATGAATGTAACTTTTAATAACCATTGGAAATTCCCAACTTAAAACAAATAATCATTTAAATGTTTAATTAAGATGTTAGCATTGTAAGAATGTACATGGAGATTCTGACTCGTTAGGTAATGTTTTCTCATTAAAAGACATCATGAGTAATTATGACATCATGAGTAAACCTTTCATTTATATAGATCAGTGGTCTTCACCTTATTAATTTTATCTTTCCATAAGATAACGTAACTCTTGTCATAGCCACACCCAACTTAATCTCTTGTATTTTATGCATCTTATGCACTTTATTCCTTTATCATTCACGGTATTGATTTAGTAGTTGTTGATTTACTTTTGTTTATCTTTTTGGTAATAAATTGTATTTTATTACACTTCTGTCTTCTTTGTGTTGATAATACAGAAGAGGCTCTACAACCTTAAAGGGTTAGTTCACCCCAAAAATGAAAATTTCTGTCATTAATTACTCACCCTCATGCCGTTCCACACCCGTAAGACCTTCGTTCATCTTCAGAACACAAATTAAGATCTCTTGATGAAATCCGAGAGCTTTCTGATCTCCCTGTAAACAGCAACGTCATTGCACTTTTTAAGGCCCAGAAAGGTAGTAAAGACAACATTAAAATAGTCCATGTGACTGCAGTGGTTCAACCTTAAGGTTGTGAAGCGACGAAAATACCAGCATCAGTTGTGCTGCTTCACTGCCGTTCATAAATCCTCTCCTGTGGCCTCCTGGGATAGTAAAGTCTCCATCATATGCACACTTCAGAATCTCACCAGAAGTAGTAGGTCATCTGGGTACTTTTTGGTCATCCGGAGATGCTTCTTTGTCACATACTGTTTTTTGCCTACTATATAGTAGGGAAGTATGTGATTTCAGATGCAGCCAGTCAGTTGTTTTGTTGCTGAATGAATTTGTATTTGACTGAATCTGTTAAGTCAGTGATTCAATGACTCAGTCTTTTCACTGGTCTCTACCTACTGGTTTAACCATGTAACCTACTGAAAGAGTCTCTTAAAGTACCCACCATTAAAACACAGGCCAACAGTCTCAAAGTAAACAAACAATTACACTCTTCAGCTTTAAAATTTAACCTGTTTCATGAGCTTTATCTTTAAGCTGATATTTTGCATGTTTGCTTAAATGAAGTGTAATATGCCACAACGATTAGGAGAATAAGCAAGTTCTTAGTAGTGATGTCTTTCCCCTTCACCTTTTTACTTTCAAGAACATCCAGTGCTTATGAAGTAATCGTGCGTCATTCTGTGTTTTCTGTTGTGACTGTTTGTGTGCAGTCACAAATAATGAAATGAATGCAAGAAGTTTAATTTCCACTCTCTTCATTGGCAGGCTGATCTACTACTTGGACCCTTCTGTGCTTACTGGTCTGTCCTGCAGTGTCATGATCCTGTGCCTGGCTGATTACCTGGTGCCCACTCTTGCCCCCCGTGTCTTTGGTTCCAACAAATGGTGAGTGAAGGGATAACAACAAGCCACAGGCTTGACCACAGGCTCTCGTTGCAGTCTCTTCATCTACTAGCAAGGTTAATGTCAAATAGCATGTTTCTCTATGTAATAACTTCAGATCCCCTGAGAACACATGCAGGCGTTTTCACAGCATGTATGTTCTTGTCTCTTTTGGGTTCATTTTAGTATGTCATCCTAGGCAACTTCCCTTGCTCTATAGTTCAGGACCCAGGGTCTCTGGTGTCTTTGAGTGACAAGTTGCAGTTGCTGCTGAGTATCCTGTGTCAGGCAGTGTTGATTTGACTCAGCAGATCTTCACTGTGCTGATCCCATCTCTTCTCTCTGCAGTGAGAGGTCTTGCTATGCAAGATCAGAGCCCTGGCGTTTATTTTAGTGTCTGGCAGCTTCCTGTGGCTCTAAGCTGTAAGCCTTCAATATGGTCATGTTTTATGCACTGAAATAAAATGCACTGGCCAAGCAAAAATGGAAGCAGATTTCTAGGGCTGCAACTAATGATTATTTTGATAATCGTTTAATCTGCCACTTATTATTATTTATTTATTTATTTATTTATTTATTTTTTATTAATTGGATTTTAAAAAATCTAAAAATTATTATACTTTAAAAATAATTTTTTATCCATTATTTTAAACAATGTTATTCCACATCCTGCCCAATGCTGTCCTCCAAACAGTGTGCAATAAAAAGCCTTTGGAAACAAATATAGTGAATATATCTGTGTAGGCTATGCTTTACATTATAAGCAAAAAAGTGTTAAAATACAAACATAACATTTCAAACCAAACAACAACTGATTTTGACTGCTTGCTATTTTTAAAGCAGAAATTAAAATGACTAAATCAAAAATCAAAATAAATAAAAACAAAAGCACAAAATGTTAACTTTGTATGAGGTATGAGGAACACACATTTACTCATCTGAACATAGTAATTACATTACATTAATGGGCTATTCCAACAACAGTACCTTTCTGCTTTCATAAATATGATTACTTGTTACATGTAGAAATTTTAAACTTAATTTCTAACAAAAAATATTTTTGCAAAACGTATTTTAGTCAGAATTATTGTGTTCCTTTTCTACTGCTCTCCATCTGTCGTTCATTCAAGTCAGTGAAGTTCAACAAGACTCGTTTGTTGTCAGAATATGCAAACTGGAAATGATTGGGGACTTTCTAACATTTACAGATAAGGATGTAACCATAAAATGTAAGTTATGTGCTGAGGAAAACACGTGTCAGAGGCATTAAAAGCACACACATCTGTTAAAGCATGACGGCAAGATGGTAAATGCTTGCTTTTGTTTAAAGTGCTTATAAAGCATTTATGTTTCTGACAACGTGAATCATGTACCTTTCCCGCAGCAGCTTACTTTGTGTCCTCTGCTATTTTCCATGTGCGTTTTGTCCATAGAAATGGGTTATTCACTACTGTAAAGTGATGTGACTGGCTAATGGTTTCCCGGGCACAGCGTGTAGACGCAACTAATCGATAATCAAATTCGTTGCCGCTTATTTTCATTATCGATTAGTAGTTGTAGCCCTACAGATTTCCTCATAATTTATGATGCGTGTATTACCCATAAAGACACTTTCATTGAAGCATAAAGATATTGTCATGCATGTTTTCTGAGGTGTGTTGTTTTGTTCCTGCACAGGACCACAGAACAGCAGCAGCGTTTCCATGAGATCTGTGGGAACCTTGTGAAGACTCAGCGCCGTGTGCTTGGCTGGTGGAAACGTCTGTTTGCCCTGAAGGAAGAAAAGCCAAAAATGGTATGCTTCTTTGACTCGTTGAACAACATCTTCCTTGTTTCATGTCTAAGAACTCATTAGTGACTCATAAGCTTTTCACACTCTTTGTAAGCTGCCATTTCACACTACAAAGTTTGCTTTCACCCTGTTACCCAGCAGTAAGAACAAACAAACATGAGCCTTGCCTTAGTGCATCATTCTACCCATACATAATTAAAGAGCAGTGCACTTGATGCCCTTAAGAGAACATATTTAAGGGCACAGTCAATATTCAGTGTTACTGTGTTGTACAAATACAACAGACATCATTAATAATGACTACAGGAGTAGTAGAATTACATTTATATTTTAATAAAATTATGTTCTTTTGATCTTTCTATTCATCAAAGAATCCTGGAGGAAAAAAAATGGGGTAATGGCTGCTGAATACATTGCATTTTGAAATATATTCAAATATGGAACAGTTATTTTAAATTGTAATAATATTTCACAATATTGCTGTTTATCTCTATTTTTGCGCAAGTAAGTGCAGCATTGGTGACCATAAATGGCTTCTCTCAGAAACAGTAAAAAAATCTTAACCTCAAATTTAGTAAAGTGATGAATGGTAGTTTGTGTTTGTGTTTGTGTTAATGCAACTTTGATTCATATCAATTTGAATGTTTTATCAAATGAGATTTGCACAAACTACCTAATTGTTATAATTCGAGATGTCTGTATGCTTCTATAGTTCTGCTAAGCTGAAGGCCTGACTCATAAATATTTATTACATCACTTGACTGGATAAGAACTTTATGATATACAAATATGATTGGATGTCAGATGTTGCTCACACATTGTCATTTCTTCTACTTCTCTACAGTATTTCCTCTCTGTGATCAGCAGTCTTGTGGCTGTGGCCTGGATCGGACAACAAGTGCATAACCTCTTCCTTACTTACTTGATCGGTACGTACGCTGTTTATCTGGGCTAAAAATTAAGCAAACTGCACGAGAGAAATCCCCCGTGTTGAAAGGCTGTCGTATTACATCAGAGAAATGCACTGATCATGTCCTGCCTGTTACAACATCACAAATACATTTGAAGTTTTAAAATCCTAAACTAGCAGGAAAAAGCTGTACGATCTGTGACACGCCAGTGTGCCACCTGCAGAGAAGTCACTGTCTTTTATCAAAGCTTAGCTCATGCAAACAGTGACTAGGCAGCGTGACAAAGAGGCCATTGTATTTAGGTCATGGAAAGCCAAAGTTCTATTCCAGAAATATGCTGCCTCTTACTCTCCCTGCACACAAAATTTGTTAAATGTGTGTACCAATTAGGTGAAATGTTCTTGGACACTTTTTATTTGTTACAAAATTGTTACCTTCCTATGAAATGAATAATACTTTTGAAAAATATGAAGACTCCAGTCATACCAGTAGCCTGATAAGAGGTATTTTGTTACATGAAGCGAGTCATCTCATGGAGAACAGTAATGTAAAGTGTTTTTTGTTGTTGTTGTTTGTTTGTTTGTTTGTTTGTTTGTTTGTTTGTTTTGTCATGCCCTATGACATACTACACCACAATTCCATAATTCAGAAGATTACGTATTTTGAAATGTCTCTGGCACAGATGAGTTGGGTAGAGCAAGCTTTAGTCTTTCATAGAGCCATCCTGTTAGTGATTGTCCACTCATTTTCTGTTTTGTATCCACAGTGAGTTTCCTTCTGCTTCTGCCCGGCCTCAACCAGCATGGCATCATCACCAAGTATGCTGGCATGGTGAAGAGGGAGATCAACAAACTTCTCAAGCAGAAAGAGAAGAAGAATGAGTAAAAGAAAAGGCTTAAGTGAAAAGTTAATTTCTGAAAAATTTAAGTTAAACATGGTCATCTCACCCATGCTTACAGTCAAATCTCTGAAGACCAACATAAAGCTTTTGCAGAAACTGAGCTGATAGTGAAAAGTAACATCTAGTAAACAGCTTAAATGTATGCTGAAATCTCTTGAGGTTCATGTGTAATTTTTGTTTTGTTTTTAGGTTTCATTTCAAAGTATATATTTTTTTGCCATCAGAAGTATTTTTTTTCCAACACCTGAAATGTGTTCATTCTCACATCCATAATTATTTGCATGTCGAGTCAAATTTTAAGTCTGTGCAAAATATAAAGAGTGCTTAATTTCTTCTATCAGTGAGGCAACCACCGAACATTTACTTTAACCAATTAGATGCACAGAATGCATCATCAGAAGTTTTGAAATGTAGCCTTTTTTTTTTCTTTAGACGGCTTGAAAACATGCATTTCTGCACTGTTCTGAAAATTGCACTGGAAACCAGAACTGGAGTGTTTGTGTAGGGGATCTTAGATCCATACTGCTGTACTAGTGCTGTGTGGACCTCATTACTGTCCGCTAGCTCTAGCCACTTCTCAATTCAACACCTGTTTCAGGGCTGTGTGTATATATGTTCATTTTCGCTCCTTCTATTTCTTTGTTTCTACTGGCTTGTCTTAAGTTTGTCTTCTCTCCATGTTCTTTTAATTGTCATTTTGTGTTTGAGTGTGTTCATCACGACAATAAACTTACTCAAAACTTACTCTGTTTCCCCAGATCAGTGTTGTTATTGTAAACCAAAACTATTAAAATAAATTTTTGGTAATTGAAAAAAAGCTGAAATAAAATATAAATATTAAATGAAAGAGAAACTTACAACTGATAAGTTATTAGATAGCACTAAAATAATAAAGCTAAATAGAAATATGTGGGAAAAACTAATAAAATTGGCAAAAGCACATATATAAAGGTGCTGGTCATATAATTAGAATATTGTGAAAAAGTTACTTTCAAAAGAAACTTTCATATATTCTAGATTCCCTACATGTAAAGTAAAACATTTCAAAAGTTTTTTTTTTTTTTTTTTTTGATGATTAGAGCGCACAGCTCATGAAAGCCCAAAATCCAGTATCTCAAAATATTAGAATATTTCCTAAGATCAATCAAAAAATGGATTTTCAAAACAGAAAAGTTCAAGTTCTTTAAAGTATCTTCATTTGTACACTCAATACTTGGTCGGCAGCACATATTACAGCAAATGACTTGCTCTAGCACAAATTACAGCATCAGTGAAGTGTGGCATGGAAGTGATCAGCCTGTGGCACTGCTGAGGCACTATTGAGCCTTCAGATCATCTGTTTATTGTTGGATCGACTGTTTCTCATCTTTCTCTTGAAAATATCCCATAGATTCAGGGGTCAGGCATGTTGGCTGGCCAATAAAACACAGTAATATCATGGTCAGCAAACCACTTAGAAGTGTTTTTTGCATTGTGGGCAGGTGCTAAAGTCCTGCTGGAAAAGGAAATCAGCATCTCCATAAAGCTTGTCAGCAGATGGAAGCATAAAGTGCTCCAAAATCTCCTGGAAGATGGCTGCACTGACTTTGTACTTGATAAAACACAATGGACCAACACCAGCAGATGTCACGGCCCCCCAAATCATTACTAACTTCAGAAACTTCCCACTAGACTTCAAGCAGCTTGGATTCTGTGCTCTCCAGTCTTCCTTCAGACTCTGGGACCATGATTTCAACATGAAATGCAAAATTTACTTTTATCTGAAAAGAGGACTTTCGACCACTGTTCACTGTCCAGTTCTTTTTCTCCTTAGCCCAGGTAAGATTCTTCTGACGTTGTTTCTGTTTCAGAAGTGGCTTGGTAGTCCTTTTCCTGAAGATGTCTGTGTGTGGTGACTCTTGATGCGCTGACTCCGTCTTCATTCGACTCATTGTGAAGCTCTCCCAAGTGTTTGAATCGGCTTTACTTGACAGTATTCTCAAGCTTGTGGTCATCCCTGTTGCTTGTGCACCTTTGCCTACCCAATTTCTTCCTTCTAGTCAACTTTGCATTCAATATGCTTTGATACATCACTCTGTAAACAGCCACCACATTCAGTAATGACCATCTGTGACTTACTCTCTTTGTGGAGGGTGTCAATGATTGTCTCCTGGACCATTGCCAAGTCAGCAGTCTTCCCCATTAGTGTGGTTTCAAAGAACAAGAGATACCCAGAATTTATACTGTAGGATGGTCATTTAATGAAACTCAAATGTAAATATTCTAATATTTTGAGATACTGGATTTTGGACTTTCATTAGCTGTACACTCTAATCAACAAATTAAAAAAAAAAAAAACTTTTGAAATGTTTTACTTTACATGTAGGAAATCTAATATAAATGAAAGTTTCATTTTTTAAAATAATTTACAATAAAAAAATGAACTTTTTCACGATATTCTAATTATATGACCAGCACCTGTATATAACATCTATAGTATATAATAATAAATTAACCCAAATATGAATATATTGAGTAAAATATAACATTAAAAAAATTTACTCACCCTTATATTGTTTTAAGCGTGTTAATTGTTCTCCACTCTCATATTTGAAATTTGCATCATTCATTTACTTTCCAGTTTATTACTGTGAAGCTGCTTTGAAACAATTTCTGTTGTATAAAGTGCTATAAAGATAAAGTTGACTTGATAATGACATGTCCAGTTTTGAGAATATTTTATTGGCCATTTATTGGTGTTGTGACTTTCTAGCTGAGAGGTTCAGTACAAACGAAAAGAGTCACAATGTGTCTCCGAGCGCCGCGCTGCCCACAGAACGCTCTCCCCAGACTGTCTTCTTGGCCGCACAGTCCCCACTGAGGTCTTCTCCTCTCCTGTTGCCCAAAGAATAGAAATATGGATCTTTGCATGGTCATTTGCCACACACAAACATCTAAACTATCTACCTGTGATGATATTATGCCTGTGCCAGGAGACAGGTTGTCCGCTTGATCCATTTGTTTGATATCTGCTGGAAGTGGAGCAGTGCACTGTTCGATACGTTGTCTGGCACGTTGTGGCCTCAGTGGGGTTGGTGACCTCTTTCATCACAAAACCATCACGGTTCTGCGCCCTGTTCTGTACCCCCACTCTGTGTAGGACATGATGCTGTACACATACACGACACGACAGCTTAATAATAATTAGGTACATTGTGCAGTTGAACAATGTGTTTTTAGGCAGATTCTTAAACCGTCTTACATTCGCTGTAGGTTCAGTATCGCTACTGCAAAGATTCACTAGGCCTACTGCATTAAAAATAGACAAATACACTCTGTCTGAATAAACACTTCAGGCTTACTGGTATGATGTCCTTTGGGCCATGTACATCTCTGGAGTGTGTCTGTGCTTGTGTCACACGTATGTTACTGAGGTCCGGCTTTCTATTATGCTGAGAAGGATAACACGGATCTTGGGGTAAAAAGACCAGTGCTTGACCGTCACGTCCTCTCCCAGAAAAGCTCTTTAAGAAACAGTACTGAAACTTTAGTTACTGTCACCATCATTATTCGTTTAGAATAAACTTTCACATGGCTTTATTAGTGATACACTTTTCTAATATGAAATTTTGAAATAGTGTCATTATGAGTGCAATTTTCTGTCATTCGTCACCAACTATGGCTATGTTTGGCTCTGTATGAAAAAAACTCACTTCACCTCAAGTTCACACTTAGGCCTAGATATAATTCGGATAGAGTAGAGAGTATACATATTTGGCATTTTGTCTAAAGGGAGGGCTCCGAGCTCGGAATTTGTCTCGAACCCAGAGTACTCTCCGCTATATCCATGGCTGGGATAGGGAGAGTTGAGAGTAAGGAGCTAGGGTGGTGGAGGGATGCAGGAAAACTGTCGTGGGACAGAGGTGAGATTGCGCAGATTATCTGAACATGCTCCTCTCGGACTTTGTTAATAAAACATAATTTAAATCACACAATTCAGACTGACCAGTTTATTTAATTTGTCCACTATCAATGTGAAACCGGGATTATACCTGCCTCCCAGAATAATTATTTTCCCCTGTGAATTAGCTTAAACAAATATTCATTTTTTGAAAAAATCTCATCTTGCTAAGGCTAATTTCACAGCATTATATGTTTCAAAACACAAATTAATATTTTCACACTTTATTACTTTGACTGGAAATTAACCACATTTACAATATTTTGTGATATTTGCATTGATATTTGTTCCCTTCACACTTATTTACAGCAGCGCCATCTTTGATTTTTAACAGGTTGTGAGGGATAGACATCTCTTCAGTGGGTTGTGCTGTTAGGCTAATGTGTTTTTGTATCGTTTTGCTTACGAAACACTGCAAAATTATCTTTCCAAGAAATGTCAGTAGACCAAAAACTCTAGACAACATGAAAAATTATAAGTGATCTAGCCGCTTTATACAGGTTTTTACAGCAGATGCCATCATCTCTCACAGCCTCGCTTTCATACCTGTACCTGTCATGGCGCTGCTCTGAATAAGGTCTATATTAAATATGAGAAAAGTGTGAAGGGAACAAATATCAATGTAAATATCACAAAATATTGCAAATGTGCTTAATTTCCAGTCAAGGCAATAAAGTGTGAAAATATGCTCTTACCTCTGCGTGTGTTGTAGAATAAATGGATTTAGTCTGATCGCCAAGAGTCAGTGTGCTCTGATGCATTGACCTCACACACGGTGTGCAGGTGGGACGCTCTTTGATCAAACTCATCTGATGATTTTCAAAGACACCACTGCAGTTCTCCTCTTCAGTGATGACACGACTTGAAAATAACTGAAAACCACGCTGTGATATATATACACTCCTCTCAGCTTTTCGCCTTCCACTTTGATTCTCATATTGGCCAACAGATCATTTGTTGTTGATTATTGGTCACAATGGGCGCTAATAGCAACGTCCAAACATTAGACTTTTATCTGAAACTGAAAGCTTGAAAACGCATTTAAATGTCAATTAAAATTAAATAAATAAATAAAATAAAATGCTGACAAAACACTAATAATAAATAACATTCTTGAAATTCTAGAATCTAAAATAGAGGAGGACGGATTGACCTTGCTTTATCTCTGCAGCTGTTTACATCAGACCCAAATTATTTTTAAAATAACTGAAGAGAGTTCAGACATCACCAAGCTTATCACATTCTACATCAATTTCACTATGTCACAATTAATTCCAACCCACAAGAATAATATCCAATCAAGTTCACTACTTTGAGCACATTTTACTGTTTCATCATCCCCCATTTTATGTGAGCAAAGGGTGGAGTGGGAGAAAATGCCCCCCTTAAGAACTTTGTAATTTGTTTTCTGTGAGACAAAAGTCCAGAATAGCTATCTTAGTTTTAGTGACAATGACATAAATTATAAACCAAGTATGAAAAATGTCTTCATGTTATTAGATTTTTAACAAAAATTTAATTTGTACCAAAGGGGCGTTTTCCCCCACAGGTGAGGTAAAAATGCTGCCAGTCTGACAAAGCAAGTTGCTTTATAAATTTACAGCAAAGCAGCTTAAAATTAAAAAGAATATAATCAATAATTATGGTTTACTAAATTATAATATCTTATTTGAAAAATACTGTTAGCTGATGCTAACTGGCTAGCTAACTAGTTACCTGATGCTAACTTGAGGTAATTTTTAAATATAAAGTCCAAATATTTTTATTCAACCACCTAATTAGATTACATTTGATTGAAAAACAAAGGATTTGATGTGCAGAACAGAGTAACTACAGAAATTATGATAGTGTGAATGGGGCGTTTTACCCCACAGACAATGTCTGAAAAAAATGTTCATCATTCTGAAAATATAATTATATTTTCCTTAAATAACATGTACTCCCTATCTACAGGCCTTACTATTCTCATAACACATATAACTGTGATATTCTACAAAACGACAAGCTTTAAAACACTTATTTCTTACTGCTGAAAATGAGATAATTTACAGTCAAATCCGTTTTCTTTCAGGTACGTCGCCAGTGTAAGCTTCACTGTAAATACTTCTACGTCACTCTTGTCAATATAGTCCACAGCTGTAACAAAAAATGTATCTTGACTTTATAGTGGTTATTTATAGTGGGGGGGGGGTTGGTAAGTATTGGTATTGGTGTTTCCTGTTTGCATTAATTGATCACACATAATTTTGACAAATACTTTTTTATTTTTATAATGCACAATCAGCACACAAACATTAGTGGCCTTGCTTAAAGAGACAGATTCAATAAATGTTGGATTCAACATCTTCTCTCCAGTGTGAATTAAATGTGACGTGACGTGTAGCCAAGTACTGTGTCCCATACTCAGAATGTGAGCTCTGCATTTCACCGTTCAAAGTGCACACACACACCCAGAGCAGTGGGCAGCCATTTTTGCTGTGACGCCTGGGGAGCGTTTGGAAGAAAAATGGTTTATTTCTTGGGGAGCGATTGGGGGTTAGGTGCCTTGCTCAAGGGAAAGAGAGAGCTGTTCATTCACTCCCATCACCTACATTCCCTGCCGGTACTGAGACTAGAAACTGCGAAAAGTCAGATTCTCCAACAATCAGGCCGCAACTGCCCACAAATATGTGTTTATCAAGGTTACCTTTACATATGAATCTTTTTCCACAATGAGAGCAATTGAAAAGTTTCCCTTCTTTGTGACTTAACATGTGCCTCTTAAAATTTCCTTTGTGTTGGAATGTCTTTCCGCACTGAGGGCAGGTGAAAGGCCTCTCTCCAGAGTGAGTTTTCATGTGATTCTTGAGGTTTGCGTTTCGCGCGAACGTCTTTCCACAATTAGGACACACGTGAGGGTTTTCTTCAGTGTGAATGATCATATGTTCCTGAAGTCGTCCTTTACGTGTGTAACTCTTTCCACACTGAGGGCAGGTGAAACGCTCTTTCTCTGGTGTGACAACACTGAGCGACTCTCTGGTGTGCAGTTTTTCATGTGTTACCAGGTTTCCTGACTGCATGAAACTCTTTCCACAATATGAGCAACTGTACGGTCGTTCTCCAGTGTGGACTCTTTTGTGTTTTATCAAATAGTCAACTCGACTAAAGGCTTTTCCACACTCACAGCACACATGGCTTTTCACAATCCCATGTGCCTTCTGGTGCCTTTTAAAAGAGTCCATCCATACAAAACTCTTTCCACAAGCAGAACAGTCATAAGACTTCTTTTTGGTATGAGCATTCAGGTGTCTCTTTAGGCATGATGTTGTTGCAAACTTTTTACCGCAGAGATCACAGTTAAATTCCTTTATTCCACCGTGATGGCAGCGCAGATGATATTTGAGACTGTTTCCCCATCTGAAACTCTTTCCACACTGATGACATGTATAGGTCTTTTTGTGTGTGTGAACTCTCAAGTGCGTTTCAGCTTGAGTTTTATTTATGAAACTCTTTCCACACTGAGAGCCGGTGAAAAGGTTCTCTCCTGTGTGAATTTGCATGTGTTGATTCAACTTCACTTTGAGAGTGAAACCCTTCCCACAATGATGGCATGTGAAAAGGCCCTTTCCAGTGTGAATTTTTACTTGACTTTCACGGTTTTCTTTATGAGGCCATGTGTGCGGCGTCTCTTCAGTGTGAGTTCTCATGTGATTCTTGAGGCTTGCTTTTCGTTTGAAAGTCTTTCCACATTGAGGACATGTGCGAGGACTCTCTCCAGTGTGAACTATCTTATGTTCAGAGAGGTTTCTTTTACGTGTGAAAGCTTTTCCACATTGAGGACTTGTGTAGGGCCCTTTAACTTCTGCTTTTTGAGTGCTGCTTTGTAAGAAACAGTTTTCATTTTGAGAGCAACTCAGTGATTGTTCTCCATTTATGGAATCATCTGCTTTCTGATGCTGATGTTTCTCCTCCACTTCATCCAGATCTTGACTTTCCTCTTTCACTTCCATCAGGTCTGAAATTATAACATTAAAGTGATGAAAATCATTTGAGATAACTAAAAAATAAAAGTGAGCCTCAGGGGAGATTATGATTCTTTGGGTGCATTTTGAAGTCATTTATGTTTATTTCTTTGTTATTTCTAATACCAACAGACACTAAATCTGGTGAGCTGACTGAAAAAAATATAATAAAGAAAACTAGGAATGGACACCAACCTGCTTGTTCCTCTTTTTTTATTCTGCAGAGTTCTGGATCCCACATTACCTCGTTCTCCTTTTTGACAAAAATCATCTTTACAGCAGCAGATCACACACTTGTGATATTCGAGATATGTACAGGCTTTTTCTGGGCTTTATCTTAATTAGTCTCTTTCTACAATTAGCTTAAAGTACAAATTATGGTAAAATACGTCTTTTAGATTTTATATTAGGGTATAATATGATCCCCCATCATAGACATACTATTTTGGTGCTCAGCTCCCCGCCATCCAGTTGCAAGAGACTCTTCTTTTCTTTTGTTTAGCAGCGGCTCGCAAACTGAAATAGCGCATTAGCGCCACCTTCTGTTAGCATGGACCAGACCAGCTATTTCATTCTACTGATTTATTACAGAACATTGAGCATTTACAAACACACTGAAAAAATATCAATATGCATATATGTAACATGCCAAAGAAATCATACTTTGTACATGAAAGAGATGCACCAAAAAATAAAAATCAAGTTTCCAGGCCAGGGAAATAAAATGAAAGTATAGAAAAAGTGTCACATTAAAATTGTGTTTGTTTATTTTTTTGTTTTCTTACATACTTTGAAATCTCACTATAATGCATTCCTAGTGGTTTATATTGTTTTCAATACTGTTAGGTCTTATATATATATATATATATATATATATATATATATATATATATATATATATATATATACACACACATACACACAGTATCATCTGCTTACCAAAGCTGCATTTATTAAATTAAAAATACAGCAAAACAGTAATATTGTGAAATATTATTACAATTTAAAATATAGCTGCAAGCAGCAATTACGGGGCCAAGCACAAAAACAGCACAAGAAGCCAGCCAACATGGCTGGGAGCATCAGACCAACAGCAGCAGTGAGCAATTAGAAAAAAAAGTTATTAGCATTTTTGTCAATTTTGTTATAACTTTTGACCACAAGGTGGCGCTGGTCCGAAACTTCTCAGGCTCCTTCAGGGCATTGTCCTGATGACCCATACCAAATTTGTGAATTTTGGTCAAACCCATCAGAAGTTATAAGCAAAAATAACCATTTTTCATATCTCCACTCCAGTAGGTGGCGCTGCGCCGAAACACTGTATCTTGCCTCAGGTCATGCTTGTGATGACACGTACCAAGTTTGGTCTGAATATGTTAAAGCATTGTAGAGATACAGCTTCAAGAGTAATTTTTGCAGCATATCTCAAATTCTTTGCTCCGGTATACGAAAACAGTTTGACTTATCGACTTGAAATCCATAACTTTTTGTCGGCATGGTCTGAAGATGAGACGGTTCAATTTTGGTGAAAATCGGAGCAGAGGTCTAGGAGGAGTTCGAAAAAGTAGGTTTTTAAAGAAAAACAATATGGCAGACAGGAAGTTCAGTTGACTATGGCAAATTTGATATCTATGTTCTCAGCATGAACCAAGGAATCTACTGAGACAAGTTCCATTACAATCGGTCAATATAGTCAAAAGTTATTAGCATTTCTGTAAATTTTGTTATAACTTTTGACCACAAGGTGGCGCAGTGCTGAAACTTCTCAGGCTCCTTCAGGGTATTGTGCTGGGGACCCATACCGAGTTTCGTAACGATACGCTAATGCGTTCGTAAAATACAGCATTTTAGCACGAAATTCAAAATAGCCGACGGCCAAAATGTCCGATATGGGAAAATTGGATATCATTTGACTCGGCATGATACCCCGAATCCAACAAGACCAAATTTATGATTTTTGGACAAACCCATCAGAAGTTATAAGCAAAAATATCCATTTTTCATATCTCCGCACCAGTAGGTGGCGCTGAGCCGAAACACTGCATGGTGCCTAAGGTCATGCTTGTGAAGACATGTACCAAGTTTGGTCTGAATATGATAAAGTGTTGCAGAGATACAGCCTTACTTCTATTTTCGCAAGCGCTACGTACAATTCGTTCGTGTGTTTTTCGAAAACGGTTTGAGCAATCGACTTGAATTCCATAACTTTTTTTCAGCATGGTCTGAAGATGATCTGGTTCAATTTTCATGAAAATCGGACTAACGGCCTAGGAGGAGTTCGAAAAAGTAGGTTTTTCAGAAAATTCAAAATGGCGGAAAAATTTTCATGACGGAAAATGACGTCATATGATGCAATCGATTCGTCTTGACCCAAGGAATCATAGGACAAAAGAATTTTGTTTCTAGCCCTTATGGTTCAAAAGTTATTAGCATAAACATAAGTGCAACTTTGGACAGCTGGTGGCGCTAGAGGGATTGAGTTAGAGACTCCAAATTTGCTATGGACAAAGGTCATTCTGTCCTCTAACTGTGTGCCAAATTTCACAACTTTCCCGCAAGCGGTTCTATGGGCTGCCATAGACTTCAAGAGCGGAAGAAGAAGAAGAATAATAATAAGCGTACGGAACGCCAACAATAACAATAGGTGCCTAAGCACCTTCGGTGCTTGGCCCCTAAATAACTGTTTTCTATTTGAATATATTTCACAAAGTAATTTATTCCTGTTATGGCAAAGCTGAATTTTCAGCATCATTACTCCAGTCTTCAGTGTCACATGATCCTTCAGAAATCATTCTAATATACTGATCTGCTGCTCAAGAAACATTTATTGTGTACAATTTTTTTTTTTTTTTTAGGATTCTTTGAAATTCTGATCTTATTTATATTTGAAATATAATCTTTTGTAACATTATAAATGTCTTTACTGTCACTTTTGATCGAATTAATGCATTCCTTCTGAATAAAAGTATTAATTTCTTTAAAAAAAAAAAAATAAATAAAAAAATTCTTACTGATCCCAAATTTTTGAACTACAGTATATTGTATAATGTTACAAAAGCTTTGTATTTCAGATAAATGCTGTTCTTTTGAGCTTTCTATTCATCAAGGAATCTTGAAAAAAGTACACAACTGTTTTCAACATTGATAATAATAATAAATGTTTCTTGAGCAGCAAATCATCATATTAGAATGATTTCTGAAGGATCGTGTGACACTGAAGACTGGAGTAATGATGCTGAAAATTCAGCTTTGATCACAAGAATAAATTACAATTTTAAATATATTCCAATAGAAAACAGTTACTTCAAATTGTAATAATATTTCACAATATTACTGTTTTTACTGTATTTCTAATTAAATAAATGCAGCAAAAACTTCTTTTAAAAACATTACAAATCTTACCGATCCATACTTTTGAACGGTAGTGTATATTTGACCAGAAAGAAAATTCATTTAAGAAAAATAAAATAAATGTCTTTTTAATGTATTCCTCCAGGCAGCTATATATGCTTGGCCATTACTAAATATACAGACACATTATAAAAATTGTACAGTGTTTCAGACCCCACTCTGACTACCTTGGTTGTATTTCTTTCCCTTAAAGTCGGCATGGAACAGAAGTAACTTGTGACAGACTTTACTTCCCTATTGTGACATATATCCAAGTGAAACAGCTTCTCAAACAGGAAAAAAATGTAGGGAGATGTCACTGCACGAGAAGTTATTTTGATTAAAGATTACAAAGGCAAATTATTATTGTTTTTTTTTTTTTAAATATATAAATAATTGTAATATATAAATACTGCAATATTCTATAAAATAACAATAATTGTCCATTTGATGACTTTACTTCATCTTTGATAAACGACTTCTAAATGCACTTTCTGCTGCCATTTACATTTGAACGACAGATTATTCCCCACTAAATATTATTGGCAGAAAACTCAATCTTTGGCCAATTCTGACACCGTTTTGATTTCAACAGAACATGAAGCCGGTGTGCTTTGAGAACACTGCTTTTCTCTGTGATAGCTTAGACCTTTAGCTGAAGTGAAACTGCTTCCACACTGAGCGCAAGTGTACGGCTTCTCTCCAGTATGCAGCCGCACGTGTTCTCTCAGGTTTGCTTTCTTACTGAATCTCTTTTCACAATACGAGCATGTGTACGGTCGCTCTCCCGTGTGCACTTTTTGGTGTTTTATCAAATAGTCGGCTCTAATAAAGGCTCTCCCGCACTCTGAGCACACGTGGGTTTTCGCACCCTCGTGTATTTTCTGGTGCGCTTTGAAACACAGTTTCCATAAAAAACCTTTTCCACAAACAGAACACACGTAAGGTTTCTCGTTTCGATGAATTTTCAGGTGCATCTTTAGGTATGACTCCAGAACAAATCTTTTATTGCAGTACTCGCAGGTAAACTCCCTTTCTTCTGAGTGAGAGTGGCGCATATGAATTTTCAGACAGCTTGCCCATGCAAAACCCTTTCCACACTGATGGCATTTAAAAGGCTTCTCCTCGGTGTGAATTCTCATGTGATACGTGACGTCTCGTTTACTCATGAAGCTCTTTCCACACTGAGGGCAGGCGAAAGGTCTCTCTCCGGTGTGGATTTTTGCGTGTTCCTTAAGGTGTCCGTTATTTACGAAACTCTTTCCGCACCGAGGGCATGTGTGAAGACTCTCTCCTGTGTGGATTTTTATGTGGTCATTAAGGCTTCTTTTATAACTGAAGCTCTTTCCACACTGAGAGCAGGTGAAGGGCTTGCCTCCACTGTGATTCAACAAGTGACTCTTAAAGTGTTCGTTACGTTTGTAACTCTTTCCGCACTGAGGACAGACGAAAGGCTTCTCCTCGTTGTGTATTAGTATGTGATCGTTGAGGTTTCTCCTGCGTGAGAATCTCCTTCCACACTGAGGGCATGAGAATGGCTTCTCTCCGGTGTGAGTTAACATGTGATCGTTGAGGTGGCCTCTATGGGCACAACACTTTCCACACAGAGAGCAGGTGAAAGGCTTTTTTTGAGTGCTACTTTGTGAGAATTCTTTATCCGTTTGGGAGCAAATCAAGGATTTTTCTCCGGCGAGGACATCAGGAGCTTTCTGATGCTGATGTTTCTCATCCACTTCATTCAGATCTTGACTTTCCTCTTTCACTTCCATCAGGTCTGAAATGACAATATGGGACAAACGAAAATAAGAAAGTACAAAACTGACATTATGATTATTTTGAAGTCATTTATTTGCTCTTGGGATTTGTATAGCTAGACAGTGAAGTTTTGTCACCTTGATGCACTTCAACAGTTATTAAAAAGCAATCAAGAATATACACCAACCTCCTTGTTGCTCATTTTTTATTTTGCAGATTTCAGCATCACTCGTGTCCTCAGTCTCCTCTTTAATAAACATCATCTTTATAGTTGCATATCACCTCGAGATATTGTTTGGAAACGTCGTTACGTCTAAGATGGCGGTAACATTACAAGGGTTTTGCTATATTTAGTATTAATTCGTGCCTTTTCTACTATTAACTTAAAAGACGTTTGATTGTAAAATATGTTTTTCAATATTGTATCCAGAGATATAACCTGTCATTTACTGGGTTGCGTTGTTGTCATCGTCTTCTTGGTTGGCAAGCCACCTTTGGGCGCATTACTGCCACTGACTGGACTGGAGTCAGTGTGGACATGAAAGGAGAACAGCTGATGATTGCAAGGTTTTGGAAAGACATTGGCTTGAATTATGTCTTTTTGAAAAGAGAACATTTAGTTTATGATTGTATTTATAAAAAATTATTTTGATGTGATTTTTTTGTTTTTGTTAAAAAAAGAATACAAAATTTGACATGCAACTCAGAGCAAAAGTTTTATTTTTATATGATAAAGATGTTGAATTTATAATATTTATAATATCATAAATGCACTTATTATATATGGAAAATCACAAAAACCTACTTTTACTCATTTTAAAATAGAAGTTCATACTTTAACAGCAATAAGAACCAAGCAAAAAGAGACTGTAAATTACTGTAAAGCCTTAAATCTTCTATTAATTCTTATAATTAATATCCATTAATATCCTTACGTTTATCTCAGTATCTGATTTGTTATGATAATTGTACTTCATGGTTGCCCTTGATTAGGCTATATATTTAAAATGTGTGTATGCATGTTTGTGTGTGTGTGTGTGTATGTGTGTGTGTATGTGTGTGTGTGTGTGTGTGTGTGTGTGTGTGTGTGTGTGTGTGTGTGTGTGTGTGTGTGTGTGTGGGGGGGGGGGGGTGGAATTACACGTGAAACTGCTGAGTACATATGAATTTCATAGACTTGTTATTTATGAACTTATGAAAAGGCTACATTGTTTAAATATTGTTTACATTATAGTTAAAGTACTGTTTAAAAAAACAAGTCAAGAACAGACTTTCTTACGAGTAAATAAATAAATAGTTGTTTTGTTCACAACAACTCACTTTTTATCATAGCAGGACCCGGGAATAGACTTTTGTCCTCTGTAGTGGACATTATATTTTAGTGAATTTCTCTGAGACCTTACATGTCACAGTTTTAAGTCCTGTAAAGAGCACATTCAGGGCTTTTCAGAGAAACCAAATGTTCGGAGTTTTCACCATGACCACTCACTCTCCTTGGTCTTTAAAAATGACTGACATTAATTTAGTGATCAAATGTAACATCCTTATGGAAATATGATAATATTTAGTTATTATCATTTAAATTGGATTATTTTTTTTAAATTGTTTGTTATAAATCAGCATCTCAGGAAAATATTATGGGGTTTCTAATCAAAATATGACTTTCTGTTACGAAACAGGACATTGATTTCATACATGTCCACTGTAGAGGACACCAGGACTAAATTCATGTTTATCAGGCATTTTAGGAGACACAACAAGTGAATAGCGAAATAAATATATCAATATTCCTATTAATTATTAGATATTATTATGAAAATGTTGCCAATTATTACTCCCATTGTTACACTTCTTTTTTCATCACATGTTGCTCCAAGAACACACATATTTTACCCACATATTGCATAAAGTATAATGGTATATCGATTCATTCCATTATATCTTTCATAACATAGTTGAGAATCATCTTTAAACAAATTTTGGTTAAAAAAAATCCTGAAGCCTAAAAATTAATTGGTGATTAAAAAAAAACAAAAAAACATCCATTGTTTTTGCCTATACATGTCATTTATTGTCATTTTATTTTCTAAACAACTTAGTCCTGGTACTACAGATGACATATGAATAAATTATAATTTTTCAAAAATGTTATTTTTCCACTTTTTTCTTATGCTCTAAACATGTAATGATGTGAAACAAAATATTAAATTCAAAACCTTTTTTTCTGGGTCGCAGGAGGATAGCCTGTCAAACTGACTGCAATAACATCCAATGTACGGTAGATGGCGGTAATGCGTCTCTCAGTGAACAACAGCATCCGGAAATACAGACAGACAGCCGATTTCTGCTGTTGCCCTAGTATGCGGCGTTAAACTGGTGGAGTTGAATGGAAGAGTGAAAAAATGCCCGTTTGTTCAGCTTATAAGTGCAAGAAACGCTCCGATGGATTATATAAAGAGGCATACAAAAGGGGCGAGTTTTCTTTCCACACGTAAGTTTTAAGTGTTGCAAGTTCAACCTCAAATGCAAAGTCCCCTACAAAATATACACATATAACAACTGTTTTAATATTGTGTAGCTGCTAATCAGACATGCCACAGTTTTGACAAACATATAAAGGAATGTAATGGTAACCATCTGCGGGACTGTTGTGTGTGTGTTGCATTTTTGAGGAGCTGATGTTAATTGATTCCATTGAGTCGAATCTTTTGAATCCATTCACCAAATAGATTCATTTACTGATTCTTTTTGTAGGTTTGGTTGCTTGGCGACAAATGTCTGGGTCGTTGACGACTTAAAAATACGTTTTTTGTTTGTTTGTTTGTTTGTTTTTAGATGCAAATTTAATAGGAGAGTTATAATTTTTGTTAACTGCAGATCTTGGCTCAAGTTGTCGAACTATACACAAAAAGGCAACAGTAAAAAAGTAGTCTAAATAATATGTAACATCCTTATATTACATTTTTAGATATTCATATTCAGACTTAAGTAAACGAGAACGATTAAAGATTATTTTCGTTTGAAACAAACACCGATGCTTTGTTGAAGCACCACTGGTTTAACGTATACTAATAAGATGAAAAATAAGAGAGTCGAGGAGATGTAGAGAAGAGCTGAGCAGACAATGTTCAATAGAAACCGGTAGGTGGCAGTACTCGGTGTTCAATCTGTATTAAAATCCCACTAGAAGAAGAGTTTTCTGAAACAGTAAATACACTCGCTGATGTCTGTAATGTAAAACTAGCATAGAAGTTGAATACATTTTGTCTGTAAGAAAGAAAATGCCAGTGTGTTCAGCGTACAAGTGTAAGAAGCGTTCAGATAGAGAGTATAAAGAGGCATACAACAGGGGCGAGTTTTCTTTTCACAAGTAAGTTGTATATATCTAATATGAGTAAAGTTTCAAACAACCTTACAGAAAAACCAGTGTCTCATATTTAAATATGCACGCATATTTGTCCAACATTTGTTTTGCATTTGCACGCCTATGGTTTATGTATATGTGTGTGTGTGTGTGTGTTTGTTCATTCATGTGTAATACATGCAGATTCCCATTAGCTGATGGCTTGAGGGTGAGAGAGTGGCTCCGTCGGATGAGATGGCAGAACTGGTGGCCGACTGGAAACTCAGTCCTGTGCTCGGATCATTTTGAGAAGGACTGCTTTGAACAAGTGGGCAGCCACAAACGACTGCGAAAAAATGCTGTCCCGACTATCTTTAATTTCCCTAAACATCTTCAGTGGAAGGCAAGTCAAAAAAAAATTTCTCTGCATGTCTTTAAATTGCGTATGCGTGTATTTCATGTGTTTGCTGCCTCATACTGCATACTTTCCTTTCATAAACTCTATAATTTTGGTGTCTTGTTTACTTTTTTTATGTCTACTACACCCAGGTGCCAGCTGTCAAGAGACGATCTCTGGTATGTATTGGAGGTTAGAGGAATCACTCTGCATATCAAGTAAAAATTTACGTTGATACATTTCTAGAAACGGTAGTTCTTTAGGCATTTTTAAATAAATCAAAGTTATTGGTTTTCTTTTTCAGCCTCTGTCATGTTAATAATTTTGCACATATTTGTGCTTATGCAGTTCAGGACAATAGTAATAAACTTCAGTGTTTGATTATATACACTTCTTATGACACAATCTTTTTCATACTCTATTGAGGGGTTTCCCAAACTAGGGTTTGTGAGTTGATGAAAAGCTAATAATTAATGAAAACATAAAAATGTAAAATAACAATTAATAATTTTAAACAATCCAAATAAAACACTTACAATTAAAACGAAATACTCACAATGTAAGGAGACCATTAATCAAAATCTAATATGTTGTTAAATTATTGAAAAATGAACCCATCTTCAGGAGTATTTAAAGAGAATTTTTAGGTCAGAGGTGTTTGACTTGGGTAAAGTTGGTTTTATATTCGCACATTCGGACATCCGTATTCAATAGCCTTGTTAATCACACTACATTGGACATTCAGTGGACATTCACAAGTAAATATGCCATTAAAACAATACTTGCCTATTTTGATCGACTGTGAAAAATGTTGGAAGTTGACAATCGTTGGTTGTCAATATCATGTCGCTGCTTAAAATTCACAAACATTAATTTATTGCACATTTATTGGAAAGTCTTAATTTATCAGAAGTCCGAATGTGTGAATATAAAACCAACTTTACCCAAGTAGGGGTTTGGCTGACAGAGAGGTTTGGGACACTCTGCTCTATTGGGACACCACTTGATGTTTACACTTGTAGTGTAAAATCTGGCTCCTCAAATCAAAACCAGTTGAGAATTACTGTTTTAAAGCTCTTTTAGGCATTCTTTTTATCTTTTATTAAAACCTTTTTATTTAAAATGTATTTTATCCTTTTTAAAACCAGAATCGTAAGCCAGTTGAAGTGCCTATCAAACCAAAACCAACCCCAGCGTCAGCGCCAGTAACGCCACGGTAGTGTATTTGTTATGTATTTATTGTCAAATAAATCATTCTCTCTAATTGTTGTACTACTTAACATCTCTCGGTCATGGTTTGGTAGGCCTCAGGGAAAGTTTGTTCGTGTGTCTGTGGATTCGGATGGCTCCAGCCAAGGCCCCTTTCATGCTGGCAGCTTCCACGATGACTACTGCAAACCACAGGTTCATAATTGTTCATTTATTTTGCTTGTTTGTTTTTAGGCTGCTGATTGTTGAACATTTTATACACTTGTACATTTTATACCACACAATGTGTTTTCACAGAGCTTTCACTGGATGAAGCTGTCGGAGGGTGACGATGATGATGATGAGGAGGAGGATGAGGAGGATGATGACACTAGTGTATGTTGACTTTTACAGTCCTTCAGGTTGTAAATGTAAAATCTTAAGACTGACTGATCTGGAAATCTCCTGAATGGTAATTTAGCTTTTTTTTTTTTTTTTTATATATATATATATATATATATACACAGGATCCTGGAAATGATGTCGCCTATGACGATGCACCTCTTGATACACCTGAAAATCCAAACACACAGTTTATCAGGGTATGCCTTTTACAGATTTGTATACAACAAGTCCTCTGTTACAGTGGTATTTATTTATTTATGTGTGAAGACTTGAATTTGTTGCCATAATAGTTATGAAAGCTGCTTTTCTGTGAAGGCCGTGACACTAAGTCGATGGTCGCATGTTGGGCTGACGGTGAGCGTCTGTAGGGCTAGTTTTTGCAGTGTGTCCCACACGTCGGTGGCAGTACGCCTAATTCAGCATGTTGAATCTGCATCGAGGCCATCTGTGAGAGAGATCACTCTGATTGCTGTTCAGTTTAGTGAAAGAGGATGAGATTAAAAGTGAAAGAGTTGAAAGCGGGTCAAGACAGCACAGACAGAAGGGTGCTCTAATTTTACATCATCTTACCTGAGCATTCCAATACATAAATATTTTCATAATAACATGAGCCGCCTGGAATGAAGAAAGTCAAGTCACCTTTATTTGTATAGCTCTTTATACAATACAGATTGTTTCAAAGCAGCTTTACAGTGATAACAGGAGAATGATTCAATGATGGAAACAGTTCATTTCGGCTGTAAAGCAGCTCTAAAAGAAAACAGTTTCATATTGTTCAGCTGAAGTCAGTTCAGTGTTGACTCAGTTCTGTTGAAAAGATCATCAATTATTAAATTTATTCATTTCATCTATAAATCAGCTCTGCAGAAAACAGTGACGTCATCGTCCAGCTCAGTTCAGTTCTCATCCAATCGTGTCAATGCAGTTGAATCAATAAAATAGTTGAATATTAAGTGTCCCCAACTAAGCAAGACAGAGGCGACAGTGGCAAGGAACTCCATCAGGTGAAAGAATGGAGAAAAAAAAAAACCTTGGGAGAAACCAGGCTCAGTTGGGAGGCCAGTTCTCCTCTGGCCAACAAACGAACACGGTGTGATCATAAAGTAATCCGCAAGAAATCGGCATGATTGATGGTAAAAATGGTAAGCAAGCGCTGCTTTGTTTACGGTTTGTATATCTGCAGTCCTAGTTTCGGTTTAACTTTTTGAATGACGAATATAGACTATTGATACCTGCTGATATAGGCAGTTATTTCCTTATATGCAGAACGCACATGCTATTTGACCGTCGCCTGTAGTCCTTTTGGTGTGTATTTAAGCGCAGCTTTTTGTCCCAGACGAAGCTGATGCGAGGTGACAACACAGGCGGTTTTTGTCACCGCTGGTTCTTTGACGTCGACTTGGTGCGTCATGGCCTTAAGTCATTTGAAATGTGGCTTAAAATAGTTTTTACCTTTAGCCTCTGTTCTTGTATTACCTTAATGTCTTCTCTTTTCAGGTGACAGAGAGATGGCAGTGGCTGAGTATAGATGTAACAGGGCCATTTCAAGAAAGCAAAGGCCCCTATAGCCACATTGTGGTCATCTGTGACTATTACACAAAGTGGATTGAAATCTTTCCATCGGAAAAGCCTAATTCTGACTCCATTGCCCTGCTTATGTGTGATGCCATTTCCCGATATGGTTTTCCTCTGGGATTTCTCACACCTTGGGGGGCCAGAGGGATTCAGGTCAGAACGGTAAGTCTTACATTATGATTGGCTATTCATTTATAATTGTGAAGTGTTGCCATTGACATGTGCTAGTTTCTAAAATGTCTCAGTGCAGTATAGTTTGTGATATTCTCCCATTTTGCTTATTTTTGTCAAGGTTAACAGAGCACTCAATAATATTCTGATGATAAAGGATCTTTCCCTTGTCTCTCGGCATCACCAGGCTTCACAGCTTGAGCCTCACACACAGTACCATATTGTCAAGTGAGTTTGAAATCGTTTGGACTGAAATCATTATGTTACAGAGCCTGTGGTTATTTTGAAATATTTGTGGTACTGTTTCTCTGCAGTATGGTAGAAAATCTGGTCAAGAAGCATCCAGACAGTTGGCATGTTCATTTGCCTGTCAGCGTGCTGCGCTTCAACTGCAGTGTGCACCCAGAAACCAAACACAGACCTCTGTCCCTTCATCGCAGTGCGGGAACTAGACCTTATACATCACCTAGAGATCAGCCAGTATGTATTGAGTTTACTCAAATGTTACTGTGACATTGCAACAGCTTTGTTCACACTGGCAGCCCAAATCCAATTGATTATTGGTTATGATTATATCCAGAATCAAGAGCAGAATTGTTGTCATTTTGTCTAGACATGGACAAATGCGGTGGTTAGTGAAGTTTAGTTTTGTGATTCTACACATGTATGCACAACATAATTTATATACACCGCTCAAAACTTTGGGGTTGGAAAGATTTTTGAAAGAAGTCTCTTATGCTCAAATACAGTACTTTTCTCTTTATGTATTTTAAAATGTACTTTATTTTTGTGATGTCAAAGCTGAATTTTCAGCATCATTACTCCAGTCTTCAGTGTCACATGATCCTTCAGAAATCATTCTAATATGATGATTTGATGCTCACGAAACATTTTTTATTAAGCAGCTCAATAGTTTTCAACATTAATAATAATATTTTTGTAGACACCTTTTTTTCATTAAGCTCAAAAGAACACCAATTATTTGAAGTAGAATCTTTTCTAACATTATAAATGTCTCTACTGGCACGTTTGATTAATTTAATGCATCCTTGCTGTATAAAAGTATTCATTTCTTTCTAAAATCCTCCTGACTTCAAACTTTCGAATGGTACTGTATGCATAAAGTATGTTATTAATTTTTTAATTTTGTACTGTTTTTCACTCAAGCTCAGTGAGGATGACCTTGCAAAGTACACCTTCAGAATACAGAAACCAAACCCTTTAAAAGAAATCGAGGCACTAAAACAAATATTCCGTGAGTATGATCACCTTTCATCATCAGTTTACCTTTCCTTCGCATCTGTGCTCATTATCATTTAACTTTTGCTAACACAGGAGAATCAGCGGACTGCATTGTCGTTTCATAAGGCAAAAAATTAGTAAGTGTGAATTAACAATAGTACTTTGTTTTCTGATTTTATATCTTGTCGTTACATTTTATAAATCAGAAAATGCACTACTACGGCATATTCAGCAGTTTTACTTTGTTTCCTGTGTTGCTAGTGTGCCTGAATATTGTAACAGGTGTGTGACTTCAGACTGAAGGTCCAGTGAGGAAGAAGTGAAGAACACATGGATGAAGGGATGGAAAATAATGACCTGTTAAAGTCCATTCAGACCCAGACTGAGGCGTTATTTATTTGTGATTTTTTTTCATATTGAAATGTTACGCAGCATTGTGAATAAATACCATTAAAGGTATTTAAGTGAATAGTATTAACTGTAAAATAAACTGCTGGGAAAAGACAGCTTCATTTGGTCATTTGTAGTGTTAGTAAATCAACTATCAAACGTAATATTAATGCCATTACAAACTGATGATACCACAAATATTCCTGTGAGTTGCAGGCAATCCTAAAGGATATTGTGGGGGCCTGAAATGAAGTGTGCATGACACATCTTTTTTTTAATAAACAAACCTTTTTATCCCGTTGACTCAAAGTTTATTCCAACAAAGTCTTATTCCGAATAAACTGTTTATACTTCTTTTGTGTATTTCATGTCCGTTTGTATTTCCAAGCCAAATACTTTCTAGAATGTACACTAAATAGCCAAAAGTATGTTGATGTCCTATACTAAAAAACAAATTTGGTAATTCCAGTAAAAACAATGTCACTGCTACATTCTACATTTCATTCTCAAGCACAAATACTACTAGATGCATTAATATTTGTTCTTCTCACTGGAATAGCCAAAAACTGTACACTAAAATGGTTTGTGCCTAAGCAACAAGTGTTCGTTTAAAAAAAAAAGAGTAATGAATAATGTGAGGCCACTAGGGCGCGACCGTCTCCCGCACTTTTACTGTCTATGCTCCCGCACAGAAAAGAGTTCACGCTGCTCGCGCAAAGACATCTGGGATCGTGGAGGACTGGCTCGAGCGCTTTGATTTCCGCAGTGCAGCGTGGGATACTGGAAGAAGTCAGCGAAACAGTCGTAGAGAAATGGTGAGTGAGCAAGCAAATGAAACCTAGATCAAATGTATTTATTCGTTTTGTGGTCTGAAAACGTAACTGTGAATGTTTTTAACCAAACTAGCTGCTGGATGAAGTGGCTAGCGTGTGTAAGCGTAGCCTTTTCACAGACCTCTTTGTTTCGCAATATTTTTAGCAGCCCGGCTAACATTCCCAGCTAAATCCGCCCAATTTATCGTGTAACTTGTTTGTTTGAAACCGAATCGCGCTCGACGGCGGACACGGTCAGCCATATGAAGAGTCGATGGACAATCGGGTTTGTGTTGTTTATTTGTGCGAGAGCTGCGCAGTCCCTGTAGCCGAAGCGGGGCTGTTAATCGCGGTGTTGATTTCATGACAGCTCCGTAATGTAGGAACGGGCTGGTCCTGTCATTGATTACCCCGGGCTGTGCCTTTCAGATGGCCATCTAGTGATTTAATCATACTAAAGTAGAAGAACAGCAAGAGGACTTCCGAGCGCAGATCGGTTTCTAGCCTGCCAGTTTGCACGTCCATTTTTAAAAGATAACTTGCGCTAGATAACCTGACGTCAGCTGAATATACTTTGTTTAGCCGCTTTACCGTTAGTGTAACCGAGAATTCAGCTCTCCATAACGCTGTTTGCAGTAAACAAACCGCACAGCAGCGCGCTACATTTCCTATGCGTTTCCAGTAGCTAGGAGAACAACATCAACTTGACACAACTGCAGCTGTCGGCGTTTTATATGTTGAGAGCTTTGCAGTTGTGTAGTTGATGTTTCAGCTGTTCGCCATCTGCTTTTCTTTTCATTATTTAATTTGAAAGCCAGTGGTTGTTTCAGCTGTACATTGCAAACAAACACATCTTTAGGATATTGAAGTTAGTTGTTTGTTATTAGTATTTACCCGTGTTCAGGGTAGATAATTGACATTTCCCTTTGTTTTGTGAAGGACACAATGTTCTGCAAGGTTTGAGGCGTGATACTGTGGACCGTTGAGCTCAGTATAGATCACATCTCCAGTTGAAAATGAGATGGGAATGAATGTTGCGTGCTTGTTTTCTCTTCAGGATGTCTTTTTGATGATCAGACGTCACAAGACAACCATCTTCACAGATGCTAAGGAGTCTACCACAGTCTACGAGCTGAAGCGGATTGTGGAGGGCATCCTAAAGCGAGCACCAGAGGATCAGAGGCTTTATAAGGTCAGCAAAGAAAGTTTTTATTATTATTTTCATTGATGTATAACTCAATAATGTTACAGCTCACTTAGTATAGCCTGAAGGTTGTATTTAGTTGGCTCATTCCTGTTATGAAGAAATAAAAGTATGGCAAATTATGTAATTTTGTTTTTAATTTTTAGTAAGGTTGGTCAGTTTTTTTTATTAGTATTTAAATTAGCTTTTATTCAGCAAGGATACATTAAATTGATCAAAAGGGACAGTAGAGACATTTAATGTTAGAAAAGATTTACATTTCAAATACATTCTGTTCTTTTGATCTTTCTTTTCATCAGAGAATCCTGAAAAATGTACCATGTTTTCCACAAAAATATTAAGCAGCACAATTGTTTTCAATATTAATAATAATAATAATGATAATAAATGTTTCTTGATCATCAAATCATCATATCAGATTGATTTCTGAAGGATCATGTGACACTGAAGACTGGAGAAATGATGCTAAAAAATTCAGCTGTAGTCACAGGAATAAATTGCATTTTAATATATATATTAAAATGTAGAAAACGGTTATTTTAAGTTGTAACATTTCACGTTGCTGTTTTCGATCAAGTAACATTTTTGTTCCAAAAACATTGATAAACTTAATTTTGAATGGTAGTGTAACCAACTAATACCACAAACTATCACAGAATTAATAAAATCCATCGCTAATTATGGCTAAAACAGCATGAGCTTAAAAAAACTCAGAAATTAAAACTAAGGGTTTTATTGTAATTGGCTGTTTTTTTTTTTCAAGATTAACAGAATGAAAAGTGAAAAACTTAAAGGTACACTGTGAAACTTATGGCGCTGTAGTGGTTAATGAACAGAGAGGAGTAACTCTGGCTACAATGCTCTTTTGCAAGACACATGCAGTTTTGTTTATGTATAAGTCATGCGGGTACTGGGTTAATCCACAGTGGTTGTCGTCCCGCCGGGTCTAAAATAGTCCAAATATAAACGCCTATTATAGGCATACCATAGTGATTAAGGACATAGGCGCCGATCCCCAATGAAATGGCTGAGCACCCACTGAAGAACACAAGATACTCTCCATTCATTTTATCCAATCCAAAAATCGATTGAGATTGGGTTTCTCTGATTGGTGGATCTCATATCGCATCCCGGCGGGTCATAATACACACAACTCTAACGCTATATTTAGCACTACAACATAACATCCTGACACACAATCTTGTGCTTTCTGTTTTTTTTGCACAGTGATTAATTTGTATTTTACTTAATTAACTCCAAAATCATCAGGGATATCAGCGAGAGAGCGACTCCTGACAACTCTCATGAAAAGAATGTGTTTTTGTTTGGTAATATATTTGCAGTCCATGTTTCTCTTTGCGATGTACTAATAACTTTTGTGTAATGAATTAATCAAGCACACCATCACAGGGAGAAAATGACATTATTCTTGAAAACTAACATGAAGTATAATTAATTGAGTAATGAGCATGGTAAAATGTTTAAAAGGATTTCACTTTCAAATGAAAATTAGCTCAGGCTTTACTCACCCTTAAGCCATCCTAGGTGTATATGACTTTCTTTTTCTGATGAACACAATCAAAGATATTTTAATAAATATCCTGACACATCTGAGCTTTATAATGGCAGTGAACAGTGTCTCCATCCACATCCATACATCATAAACATGTACTCCACACGGCTCCGGGGGGTTAGTAAGGGTTAGTTCACCCGAAAATGAAAATTCAGTCATTAATTACTCACTCTCATGTCGTTCTACACCCGTAAGACCTTCATTCATCTTCAGAACACAAATTAAGATATTTTTGATGAAATCTGATGTCTCAGTGAGGCCTGCATTGCCAGCAATAATACTCCTTTTCAATGCACAGAAAGCTACTAAAGACATATTTAAAACAGTTCATGTGACTACAGTGGTTCAACCTTAATGTTATTAAGTGACGAGAATACTTTTTGTGTGCCAAAAAAACAAAACGACTTTATTCAACAATATCTAATGATGGGTGATTTCAAAACACTGCTTCATGATGTTTCGAAACCTTATGAATCTTTTGTTTTGAATCAGTGGTTCGGAGCGTGAAAGTCACGTGATTTCAGTAAACAAGGCTTCATTACGTCATAAGTGTTTTGAAACTTCATGTGCCTTTGGCAGTTTGATACACGCTCCGAACCACTGATTCGACAATAAAGATTCATAAACAAAAGGGTCATTTGTTGCGTATATGTATGCGTCACCTTGTGTACCCCAGTTATCATTTGCTCATTGAAAAATAGGTATATAAACATCTTAATTCTTGGTTATGTATTTGCATTGACAAGTTTCCAACAAAAAAAGCCGTAAGTGCGTTTGTCATCAGGGAAGAGGAGGTTAGGGGTTATGAAAGATGGTACTCGCTTATATAAATTTTGAACAAAAAAAAGTTACACAGTGTACCTTTTTAAATTGTTTAATCTGAACAGCATTTCCAAGAAAACAGGTTTTATTTTGAACACATTGTTCATTAAACATTATAGAAAGGGAAAAAAGAAGACCTATCTGGGAACATGGGAAAAAAATAACATCTGTACATAAATGCAACAAATTAATAGTATTTCTATCATTAAAAATTGTGCGTTTAATACTTCATCCAGCGTATTAAGACAGTAAAGGTGTGCTGCATATCAGGAATGACCCATTTATAATGACCTCACAAATCAGGAATAGACTAGAGTTTGAGTTGGAGAGATTGTTTACTAAAGTGCACTTCATGTCCCCCAGGAGGACATGCTGCTAGAAGATAGTAAGACTCTCGGAGACTGTGGCTTCACAAACCAGACAGCCAGGCCTCAGGCTCCTGCCACAGTAGGACTGGCTTTTCGCATCAGTGGTGAGTTCCCATTTCCAACACTTGCCTGTGGTATTTTTGGTGATCTGGATTACCTTACCGTGTCTGTTTTTTTTTCACAGATGATGCTTTTGAGCCTCTGAGAATAGAGGCCTTCTCCAGCCCTCCTGAGCTTCCTGATGTTATGAAGCCTCAAGACTCGGGCAGCACCGCCAACGAACAAGCCGTGCAGTGAAGGAGGAACACGACGATAAAGGGTTGGGAGGGGGGAGGGAGGGGGGTGAAGGCAGAGGTAAAGAGAGTCCAAAACAGCGGACAAGCAAAACGTGTGTGTTTTAAGATGGTGGTGTGTATCGAATTACATAAAGAAGGGGGAAGCATGAGTGAGAGTGATCTTGTGTGATATTGTAACTTTGCTGAGAATTTGAATCGCTCTCCCTGTTATGCCTCACGTCCCATCCAGCACTAGCAGCTTACTCTCACTGTATTGTCGCAAACCCTTCCAATGTTCAGTGTCTGCTCAGTGCTCATCTACAGATTAATCCACCAATCACAACACCCCTTTTGGCGCAGGCACATTTTGATTTGGTAATGTTTCCCTTCATTTCTGAATGAATTGCTCATTTGTTAGTCACCCGTCAGAGGTGGTTGGATATCTGAGTATTTAAACCTGTGCTCCTTATTTAATTCACGCAAATGTTATGTTTGGAGAGTTAAACGTTTTGTGCTTTTTGTGTGTTATGATCTGATAGGGCTGGGGTGGGTTTGTGTAAGTGGCTGCAAGGTTTTACAAATGCCCACTTTACTGATCGCATTTACAGTACGCTGTTGTGTGTTAATGAATATTGATATTATAATTCTTATTTAGATCCTTCATAATTTTATTGGGGCGCAAAAGGCCATAGGCTAAACCGTTTTATGTTACCAACTTAGTGTAAATGCACATGGAACTTACTGAACATCAGAATGGGCATGGATGCCATCAGGTTATACCTGCAGAATAATTAATTCCCAGCACATGGTTATGGTGAATTCTGACATACAGTGGTTTCATTGTAAATACATCTTTCCACATGCATTGTTGCTTCTTGAAGTGTTTTTGAATTTCTTTACAATTTTTGTGTTGGAGTTAGTGTCCGCTTGTTTCCTTTTGAATATTTGTTTGGAAGTTTAGTATTGACATTTAATGCTCTGGTTTTGTATTTAAATCAAAGGGGAGTGTAAATGCTAGTCAGGTTTTTTTTGTGTGTGTGTGTGTGTGTGTGTGTGCGTGTGTGGCATTTTAAAATGGTGGAAAGAATCAAGTAAAAATTTAAAGATCAATAAGAATGAAGCCTTTGGGCGCAGTTGCTTGAACAAGTGAATGTTTTAACTTTAACACAAACGCTGACATTGTGTTCATCCCAAAAAAACAGACGCTCCTAATGTTTTTGCGAACTCACCCGTATCCTCCTCAGTGATGGCAGTGTTCCTTCACAGTGCTTTTGCAAAAAAAGAAAAGAAAAGAAAAAAGGTTAGAAACTGAAAAGAAAATCATGCTGCAGTATCTGTAACTGCATTTAAATGAATTAAAATCAGCCCTTTTCCACTCCTTGTTTAATGTTCAATGTCTGCTTATTAATAGTATTGCTATTGAGGTTTTTTTTTTTTTTATAAACATGCACATATATTTGCAATTTAACATAACCAATAATAGAACAAAAGGCAAGGGAAAGAACATTTAAGAGAAATAATATAAATGCATTCAAATGATTGGAGATTGGCATTTATGTATGTGAAACTTAGCCAAAAGAAGTAATACAAATATAAAACCCTTTTTCAATTTCTTTATCTGTATAAATTAAACCAAACAAACATCTCTTACCCAAATAAAGAAACTGAAAGTTCACATATATACACGTACAAAAACGTTCCCATTTTTGTGTAATAACGGGGTGAATTGGTTGAATCGGTTCACAAAACCTGAGCGATTCAGACGTGATCGGTTCGTGTATCGTCTGCTTCGTAATGAACCATAGTGTTTGAAATGTACTTTATTGTGTAGCATTTTATCAAAAAAACATACAAAATAGCCCATGTTTTATATATTTGTAAAACGTGCATAAATTGTGTTTTATGAACACGACAAGTTAAATCAAGAGCAAGTTAAAAGAGAGAAAAATAATACTAAAAGGGAAGTCAAGTAGGACCAAACACTGAATTTGCGCATGCGCAGTAGATCCATCATCTAGCAACAGAAGCTAATGGATAGAGAGGATCGTCTTTTTTAAAGGTCTGTTAGCATATTTTAGTTTCAGGTGGTAATTATTTCAATCATAATTCTAAGTAGTTTAGGTTTTAAGACTTTTATTTCATTTCAGGCCGCATGAAATTCATTTCAAGCCGCTGTTAACTGCCTCATAAGTTGCGCTAACCACAACATGATTAACGTTAGTTCATTAATTCTGCACGGTGAAGTTATAGCGCTATTATCTACCTGCATATCTAACCGGTTTTACACTCATTGTTGCTTTAACTGATAACGTTATATTTTCTCCGGTTGCTCTATTGAATATCTTATAATAGCACCGTTTAGCAGCGTCTAGCGTGTTTTTGGAGGGACAAGCTTGTTTTGTTTTGGCTAGGCTAGCTTTGACCGAAATTATCCGTTTTCTTCCACATTAATCCGATTAAAAATTACATCTAGATGGAGGTTCGTAAAAAGAAAGTGGCGGCCGCAGGACGGGTGATAATGGACGTCATCCAGGCTGAATGGGAGCCGCTGTCCCACTGGGAGCTCGATCAGCGACTGGACCGGGCAGTGGAGGAGATGCTGGAGGCTGACCTGGTGGCGCAGGTTCAGGAGCAGGAGCAGTCTGCCTCTGTCACCCTGCAAGAGTCTCAACAAGAGGATTCAACGCCTCCAAATAAGGCGCAGGCAGCGACTCCTCGGCTGTTAGAGTCAGGGACACCTGCTTGCGCCTTGCAGCGTTCACATGCTACTGAAGTCATGGAGGCAAATCCTACCGTACAGGTAGGCCAGGTGTATCGTGCACTTAACATCATTTAAATAACTGATAGATTTTATGTTGGTCTCAGCATTGAAAGAAAGTGGACAAGGGTCCTTTGTCCTCTGCTGAAGCTGTATCCTATGTTTTAACATGGTTTTCTTCATGTACCGGAACCATTTCCATATAAGGAACAAGGCTCTACTAGGATAGAATGGGAGAACTTGGGTAAAGTTGGTTTTATATTCGCACATTCGGACATCCGTATTCAATAGCCTTGTTAATCACACTACATTGGACATTCACAAGTAAATATGCCATTAAAACAATACTTGCCTATTTTGATCGACTGTGAAAAATGTTGTAAGTTGACAATCGTTGGTTGTCAATATCATGTCGCTGCTTAAAATTCACAAACATTAATTTATTGCACATTTATTGGAAAGTGAATTTATCAGAAGTCCGAATGTGCGAATATAAAACCAACTTTACCGAAGTAATGGGAGACAGGGAATGGTCCCTGCTTTTTGTATAACAAGCATAGGAGAAGGTCTTTGGGATAGCAAGGAACTCCTGGATACCTGACCGGGAGATGACCATATTTAGACTTGTTTTTCTATATGTATCACATTCCTATACCATGAGCTATATGATGCATTCTCTCTCTCATTAGATAAACCTATACTACACCCCTTGTACTCTTTCTATATATTCTCTCTTCTGCTAAATAAACCGAGACTATATTCTCCCTCTGCGCTGAGTAATTGTTTATTCAATTGCCAATTAAGAGGACTGGGATGAGGCATTTAGGAGCCGTAATCTAACAATTACAGTAACCCCCGCTTTCACAAACAAGGCTTAAGCTAGTCCTAGACTAAAATGCATGTCTGAACTGAAAGAAACTTGCACTGACATATCTTAAATTATGTCAGTGCCATTGTTTTGTCTCAAGATGCACACCAGTAATGTTTTTTTTTCTAAAACACGTTTATATGCCCTAATTGTACTAAGGCCTAATCCTGGTTTAGGCTAAGCCCTGTCTGTGAAACCGGGCCTAAATGTGATGCTTAATTCCCATCAGTGGTTCTCAACCAGGGGGCCGGGCCTCAACAAACTTCAGAGGATGATTTAAAGAAGCATTAGAATAAGCCAAAATGACTAAAATCAAGATATTTCTTATTTTAATATTTCTTCTCTTTTTTTATTATTTATTTTATCTTTGAAAACCTGAAAATATGAGGGAGCCTAATTTTAAAAAGACATGAAAAAGGAATGCAGAATTAACAAGTCTCCACAGGCATTTTTTGTCACAAATGTATATTTTTCTAGTTATTCCAAGCTTAAAAATATTTTATATATCATTAATCTTTATCCTGTAAATCACAAACAACTGGAAAATCACAAGGCCTGGATTTGGAACTTCTGCTTTACATAATGTTGTCTTATTTTTTTGCAGTATGTGACAAATTTTCTGCAAAGCTCCAACACGAGCTACAGCAAGAACCGATTGTCTGGAAGAGCTCGACTGTCCCTGTCTCACACTGTCCTCCTGTCCCTCACCCTCCTGTCCAAACGCATCAGCTATCGCAGCGTGTCCTCGAGTTTCCATCTGGAGAAGGGGAATATCCACAGGATCTTCTTTTCTTTCTGTGATCAAGTGATCGCACAAAAGGATCGGCTCATTCAGTGGCCTATAGGTATAATAAGAGTTAATAAGAGTTGATAAGTTCACATAAATTCACACATTATTTCAGGTTAGAATCTACAGCTGTTTTCAGAGAACAGGGTAAAATCAGTAAAGATAGATAGATAGATAAATAGTAAGTTATTTAGAAATAATTTAGATACAGAAGGATACATTTTGTTTAGAATTTAAGGTTAGTTCACACAGTGGCTTTTCACTTCACATTTTTAGAAGTAGAATGAAAATACAGAAAATACAGTACAGAATGCATGAATTCTTCATAGTCATCAAGCACATATCATTAACTAAAACTAAAAAAAAAAAATTAATTGTTTAAAATAAAATGACTTAAATAGAATTTTATATATATATATATATATATATATATATATATATATATATATATATATATATATATATATATATATATATATACTGCATATATATGCAGTGCAGTATGCCAATTTTTATTTATGATTTATACATTTTTATTTATGATTTATACATTTTTGATACATATAGGGCAGAAAAAAATTTAATAAAAAAGGGAAAAAAAGCATGAAAAAGGGTAATAAAATTTATTTTATGCATAAAATAAAATGCATAAATACATGATAATTTACACATGACAGTAGTACACTGAAAAGTACAAATATAGACAGACAAAGTAGTAGTAATCAATTCTAAATATAAATCACCCAAATCCTTCTAGTTTCGCAAGATTTATCGTCTAGCTAGCTATGTGAGAAAAGCAACAATATCAAAATTGCAGGATAGTGAATGATCAGCAGGAATGACACCAAACAGGCCAGTTGTCTAAAACAAAAACTTAAAAACTACATAGACATATTTAAAAAGGCAAAAACAAAAAAACAACAACCCAAAACGAAACTAAAACGAAAACAGACAATGTCAAAAATAAAACCTAATTCAAAATATTAGCAAAAACTATAATAATATATCAATGACACTAAAACAACAGTGAAGTAGACATGCTTAAAGGTGCCCTAGAACGTCTTTTTAAAAGATGTAATATAAGTCTAAGGTGTCCCCTGAATGTGTCTGTGAAGTTTCAGCTCAAAATACCCCATAGATTTTTTTTAATTCATTTTTTTAACTGCCTATTTTGGAGCATCATTAGAAATGAGCCGATTCAGGGCAGCTGGCCCTTTAATTGCTCGTGCTCCCCGCCCACGGAGCTCGCGCTTGCCTTAAGCAACATAAAAAAAAGTTCAAACAGCTAATATAACCCTCAAAATGGATCTTTATAAAGTGTTCGTCATGCAGCATGTCTAATCGCGTAAGTACAGTGTTTATTTTGATGTTTACATTGATTCTGAATGAGTTTGATAGTGCTCCGTGGCTAATGGCTAATGCTACACTGTTGGAGAGATTTATAAAGAATGAAGTTGTGTTTATGCATTATACAGACTGCAAGTGTTTAAAAATGAAAATAGCGACGACTCTTGTCTCCGTGAATACAGAAACGATGGTAACTTTAACCACATTTAACTACATTAGCAAAATGCTAACGAAACATTTAGAAAGACAATTTACAAATATCACTAAAAATATCATGATATCATGAATCATGTCAGTTATTATTGCTTCATCTGCCATTTTTCACTGTTGTTATTGCTTGCTTACCTAGTCTGATGATTCGGCTGTGCTGCTCCAGACGTTAATGCCTGCCCTTGTCTAATGCCTTTGGGAACATGGGCTGGCATATGCAAATATTGGGGCGTACACCCCGACTGTTACGTAACATATGTTGAGATTCGCCGGTTCCTCGGAGGTCTTTTAAACAAATGAGATTTATATAAGAAGGAGGAAACAATGGAGTTTGAGACTCACTGTATGTCATTTCCATGTACTGAACACTTGTTATTTAACTATGCCAAGGTAAATTCAATTTTTGAATCAAGGGCACCTTTAATAACACTTTATTGTAGTTACTTGGCAGGTTTACTCATTGGACAGCTGTTCTCTGCTTCCCCCTGTAGGACAGGAGGCCCTACAACATCTGCTTCCTTTCTCCAGTTGGCTGGGTCGCAATGAAGGTCTGGAAAAGAGAGGTCTTCCTCGAGTGCTCGGGGTGCTGGGTGACACACGCATCCCCATCCGCCTTCCCGCTGGCAAACCGGACAGCGAGAGCGAGGCTCCGGAAGCCAAGAGACTTAAGAACGAACCACATCCAGATTCATGGCTGAACTTGGAATTGGTCTGCAATGACAAGGGCCGCTTCATTTACTGCCACATCAGCAAAGGCTCAGAAAAAGACAGAGGAAGTGCGTTAGCTGAAAGGCTTCAGCAACACCCAGAGATGGTGCCTCCAGGGACCTGCCTGATAGCCGGAGTTGGATACCCGCTCACAGAACAAATACTTACTCCGTTTTCAACAGGTCGAAACCCACAGGAAAACCTCTACAACAGATCATTGGAAACCCATTTAGGCCGATTCAACCAGGTTGTGGCGGACCTAAAAGAGCGATTCCAGAAACTGAGATATTTGGATATGGGGAATTATGATAGGGCAAAAGCTGTGGTTCTGACTGCTTGTATATTACACAATGTTTTTCTGGACATGGGGGACGTGACAAAGGGTCTGATAGAGAGAAGCATAGTGGAAGTTGTGAAGGAGTTAAACAAAGATGCTGCTGGGGTCAAAATGAGGGAGACTGTAGTCAATCTTCTCTATAGTGCGTTGGAATCGGGAGCACAATAAGATTTTGACACTGATTCGCATATTTAAAGGGACACTTCACCCAAAAATGAAAACTTTGTCATTTACTCACCCTTATTTCATTCCAAACCTGACTTTAATTCATCTTCAGAACACAGATTATTTTTATTATTACAGATATTTTTAAAATTCTCTCATTTTCATTGAAAGTACATGCATCATAAGTACATGCATCTAGCCATTTACTTCAAATCTTCTGAAGAGGCACGATCAATTAACATGACAAACATAATTAAGTTAGGCTAACAAATTAAATGGATAAAAGCCTAAATTAAATCTTCAGATGTCTCTTCAGAATATTTGAATTCAATTACTCAATTCATATGGATTTCTTTTCGGGTGTCTTTACAAACTTTCTGATCAATCCAAGTTTTGGTTACCTGGACTTTCAATGGAGGGACACGTGTTTTTAAGATGAACGAAAGTCTTACGAGTTTGGAATGACATGAGGGCGAGTAAATGATAGAATTTTAATTTTTGGGTGAACTAACCCTTTAAAGCTCTGATATAGACCTAGTTTAACAAAAGCAGTGTGTGGAAAACCTGTTAAACTTTTATACTGAAATTCTGTGTGTAAATAATAGATATTTGGGGGTTTGAGAAAAAGCCTTGCAGAAATGTTTTGATGAACACGTTGCATGATTTTTATTAAAACACAAAAATACAATGTACAACTTGTCTTTACTAATTTGACATTATTGCGACAATTGAAACTGTAACTCAGTAATATTTTACCGTTAATGGAGAAAAGGAAAACCGAGCATACTTTAACAAGTTAATGTTCAATTCAAGTCATTCAATTCTCAGAAGGAAAAAAAGGCATATCAGGCATTTCGCTTAAAAAAAAAAAAATAAAAATAAAAAATAATAATATGAAAAGACAAGGGCAAAAACATGACTAATTCCTATTGCTGGGTAGAAGAGGTGTCCGACACGCACTCTTTGGGTATTTGCATGGCATTGTTCTGGGACAGACAAGTAATGGCACGTGCCAGATTATTGATGGCCTCAATCTTCCTCTCTTCCAGAGCTTTCTGCTGAGCCCACATGTTCAGTTTCCTCTCCTGCAGCTCCAGGTACAATTGCAGCAAATCCTGAGGAGGCCTGGCATTGGGTAACTGTGAAGCTGTAGCTGTGGGTGTGGGCAGAATCGGGGTAAATCGTTTACTGGCTATGGCCTTACCCAGCTTAGTGCCATTAAGCTTTGCCTTGCGCTGAGCCTCAACCTCCTCGTAGCTCCTTCCCAGCACTTCATGCATCTCCTTGAAGAACTCCCAGTGAACACTATTGGTTCCCAGTCTTTTGGCTCGCTCCGCATTTTTGCGGTACGTCGCTAGCATGTTTCTCCACTTCAGGTCACATTCGAAGGCTTTGACTGAAACATCGGTGCCTTCGTCGGCTCGTAACTTTGCAGTCACCCTCTCGGCCACGGTCTCCCACAGCTTCTTCTTTTTGCACACAGGCTGGTCAAACTCTGGGTCCATGTCCAAACGAACGTGGACCAGATGCCATGTAGCTTGTAGTGTCCACACAAACTCTGAATAAAAAGAGACTACAGTTATTTCAGAACAAAAATCTAACCAAATATTTAGGATTGGAAGGAAATGTAATGATTAAAGTGTGAACCATTAAAAAAATGAGGACATTTAACAATCAATTTTAATTTATCATTTCAATTTTCTGAAGAAAAACAAAAACTTTATATGATAAACATATTTAATTTAGGCTAATGAATTAAGGCTAATTAAAAACAAATAAAAGCCTAAATAAATCTGTTTAACATATGAAGTGATCATGATTCTTCAGAAGATTTGGTTTAAACCACTCAATTCATATGAATTTCTTTTATGATCTCTTTATGAACATTTTGAAGCGTTATAGTTTTGGGTGCATGGAGGGACAGGTTTCATAAAAAAGTGCACAATACAATTTTAAAAAAAAGTAAATATACACTACTGGTCAAAATTTTGGAAACATTACTATTTAAATTTTCTCTTTTGAACAAAGTCTTATGCTCATTAAGGCTGAATTTATTTCATAATAAATACAGAAAAAATAATATTGTGAAATATTATTACAATTTAAAATTATGGTTTTCTATTTTAATATACTTTAAAATATCAATTATTTATGTGATGCAAAGCTGAATTTTCAGCATCATTACTCCAGTCTTCAGTGTCACATGATCCTTCAGAAATCACTCTAATATGATGATTTATTATCAGTGTTGGAAACAGTTGTGCTGCTTAATATTTTTTAGAACCTGTGATACTTTTTTTCAGGATTCATTGATGAATAAAAAGTTAAAAAGATCAGCATTTATTCAAAATATAAATCTTTTCTAACAATATCACTTTTTATCAATTTAACACATCCGTGCTGAATAAAAGTATTAATTTCTTTCAAAAAAAGAAAAAAAAAAAATATTGACCCCAAACTTTTGAACAGTAGTGTATATTGTTACAAAAGATTTCTATTTTAAATAAATGCTGATATTTTTTTAACTTTTTATTCATCAAAGAATCCTGAAAAAGTATCACAGGTTATAAAATAATATTAAGCAGCACAACATTGATAATAAATTATATTAGATTGATTTCTGAAGGATCATGTGACACTGAAGACTGGAGTAATGATGCTGAAAATTCAGCTTTGACATCACAGGAATGAATTACATTTTAAAGTATATTAAAATAGAAAACCAACATTTTAAATTGTAATAATATTTAACAATATTATTGTTTTTACTGTATTTATTATGAAATAAATGCAGCCTTAATGAGCATAAGATACTTCATTCAAAAACATTAAAAATAGTAATGTTTCCAAACTTTTGACTGGTAGTGTATATATATTATATTTTATTAAACATGTGCATGTTAAGTAAACTTAATGTTATTTTGTAATGTAATCAATTAAAATATTACACTTTTTTTTTTTTTTAATGCAATTAAAATGTTCTAAACCTGACAGTTTAAAATATACCATAATAAATGTAGCGTTTTGAAGGTCTGAAGCTATCCTAAGTAACTTCAAACTGTGAGAAGGCCAGTCGTTCCCATCGGGCTCATCGTGTTCTCCCCGCTGGCGATGCCCAGTGTGCACACATCTGCGGTGACTTACTTAACGTTACATCTCACCTGTTTTTGACTTCTCGGCCTCCAAAGTCGTAACCGTAGTGGTTGATTCCTCCACCTCAATGGCATCTGTGACAATTGTCTCAATTACCTCCATGCTGCATTTATTTTTTTATTTATCTCGTCAAGAGTTTTTGCGATTAATCGTGGATTTTAACAACTCCAGCGATGAGTTTTTTCCGCGCGTCGACAACAGCGATGATAATAACAACGACCTCGTTTGCACCGGAGCGCGCTGTACAGGGTGTTGTTGTGTTTCTCCGGAAATGGACATTGCGTGTGACGGAGGATTTGTGGGAAATGCATGCCATTGTTTTTACAAGTCTTTCGCCCGTGAGGAAGAACGTCAAAACGCACAGTCTGTTCTGTTCCTCGTGATAAAATGAATATCTGCATACATGAATTTAAACACTTATTATTGTTCCGTTATCTCAGGAATTACAAAAAAGACATTATTTGAGCTGTCCTGAAACTACAACTCCCATATGCTATAAAGAGGTCGAATCTCTGAATGCCCCTCCCTCTCTGAAAAACCCTCCTGTTTATCGCTCTGCTAAAAGATGGCGCCTGTGCAAATCTGAGGAGATTGCGCTTTGTAGCGCGTAGGAAATTTGACGTGAGTAAGATGAACAGTTAACGAAGCCTTCTCACTCTTCAACGAAACATCAAAATACACCCAAATAGATTATTATTAGGCAGCATTGTCAATGTTTTTATTTTTTGTGGCCTACCACCCACTGTAGGCCGTGATGAAATACATCGCACGGTTAAAAGACTTCTTTTCCCAGAAGTCATTGCTCTGGGCTTGCTTTGATTGGTGAACATGGTAGTTGTAGTTTTTCAAATGTTTGTTTCTCTGTGGATGGAATGTTTATGTCATAGAAGAATTTTGTATTAATTCCTGATTCTTTTATTTTTTTTTCTTTCTTTTTTTTTAGTTCTAGAAATAATACGTGTTTGGTATTGTTGCAAACTTATTTAAAGCCACTGAAATATTGTTTATACCTTAAAATATTGAGAAGGTATTAGATTAGAAAAGAGGGGGTGGCGGTGGGGAGGTGGTTCTGGGCTCCTGATTCATCATGTCTACACCTTTAGAACAAGGAATTAAACGAAATTCAAAAGGTTCAAACAGCACCTCAGAGGCATCCACCATTCTCCCAGAATCCTCTCTGACCTGGTGTTTGGCTCAGCTGTCCAAAACGAGCACATTAGCAGACAGTCCCAGCAGTGGACTGACAGGAGCTGACAATAAGCCCATCACTGGAGGAGACAAAGCCAGGGACGCAGACAAGAGACTCAAAGCTGGTCAATGGAGGGCGCTGGTGGCCATTCGGACGCAGCACATCAAGGGAGGTCGTGCCATGATAGCCCGCTACCAATCACGAGGAGGACTCCGTCCTTTGCTGGATCTCCTCAAGCGGCCAGAAAGCTCCAGAAAGTTTCTGGACCTGGCTCTTAGCATACTGGCCAACTGCTGCACTGAAAAAGGGACGAGGGTAGAAGTAAGAAACATGATGATATTGACACAAATTTTTCTCTAATGTTTATTTTTTTTGTTTAATGTTTTCTGATTAATTCTTTTTTATTCTTCTCATAGGTAAGAAAGCTTGATGGCATATCTGTTGTTGGTAAGTCAATCAAAGACTACAACTCTAAAATGAAATCTCTTTTTTGTGCCATTACACACTGCCACCTGACAAAGTTTTCCCTCATTTTTTTATTTATGCAGAGGGAAAACATATGGGTCAGAAAAATCCTTAAGTGACATTAACTTCTTAAAGTAAAAATCATACTTGACATTTTTATTTTTGTTGCCTAGTTTATTATAAATGATTTATCCATGCATATCATTACTTTTTAAGAATTCACGTGCCCTCATAATCTTTAAAGGGGTCATACGATGCTTTTTAATGTTTTCTTTTTCATTTAGTGTTTAATATATCTGTGCATGTGTAAGATCTGCAAAGCTCATAGTCTCCCACAAAGCCATTTATTCTAACAGTGGACATTGATCTAAAACACATTGATTGAAGTCCAAATATTACTTACTTCCTCAAACATCCACGTCACAATGTGAAATATTAGCGTAATGCCAGCCCAAAGACACATGCAAAGAAAGAAGGTGAGGTTTCAGCTAATTGAAGTGTTGTCGTCATGTCGAGGAGAAGCTGTGGGTTGGGATGAGAAAGCAAAAACACTTTCAGAGATTAATCAGAGGTTAAAATTTATTTACAAAGCTGTTCCTGAGCAGTACAACCCAAAAGTTTGCTTGTGTACACGCACAGCTCATTTTACAGATTTTTAACCTGGGAGAGTACAATGCGGCTATATACCATAGATGCAAACTCCTTACCTTTCAGTGACAACTCACCTTTTTGAGATCAAAATAGGTCACCTATGGGATTTGCATAGATCCAATGAGAAAGCTAATGTGATTTTTAACTATTAAAGTATGATAACCTATTCTATTTCACCCAGTAATCAAAATAATGAACTAAATAGCATCGGATGACCCCTTTAATCGATTCCTGATGGACAGAATCAAGTCCCACTCTTCATTTTTGGCTAATTTGAAAAGCCGTTTCCCTCAGATATGTCACAATAGAAAAGACAATCGCAACTTCGGTTTTATACCAACTTAAATAAACGTTCTTTATTGGCTCAGATGGTTTGGTGAAGAACCTTTGACATTCATGGAACCTTTCCACTGCACAAAAGTTCTTTATATTATTAAAATGTTCTTCACACTAATAAAAATGGCTCTTTTTTGGTGAAAACTCCCTTTAATTTTAGAGAGTGAAATATTGCATTAAAATGCTGCTCATTTGCATAATTTTTTCTCATATAGTTATTGTGTCACTGTCTCTCAAGTTATGTGACTTCAGTTTGCTTTGTTTTTGCAGATCACTGTCACTGTGAAAGTGATTTTTTTTTTTTTTGTGGTCTGTTCAATTTGTGATCTTTAATTTTTGCAGTGGATGTCCTCAAGAGGAATGTCTCTGTGGAGACGGTGCAAAATCGAGCAGCACGAGCTCTAGGTAATCTCGCCATGGACCCAGAGGGTTCTGCTGAGGTCCACTCTGCAGGTTAGTCCCAGAATCTCCTGTGTTTATATATATTTTAATTTCTACATCAACATTATATACAGTCACAGATTGTAAAGCACTCTGAGCCATTAAATCATTATATATTCTCCCTCTCTCACATCATACAAACAGAGAACTGTTTTAATGAGCTATAAAATAATTATATTTGTGTCCCTCTCTCTCACTCAGGTGGTGTTCCACTTCTCCTGCTCTGCCTGTCTATCTCTCCACCTCCATCCTCACCCTCTTCACTTACTCCAACACCTGAACTCAGCGCTTCTAAGGTGGAATGTCTCCAATCTGCTGCCCGGGCGCTAATCTACCTTTCTGACACGCCGGCGAACCGACTCCTGCTGCTTTCACAAGGGGCTCTTGCATCTCTTGCTTTGTTCATTGCTCCAGAGTACCCTTTAGCTCTGAGACGGGCTTCTCTTCGTGCCCTTCATGAGCTCACCAGAGGTTGCAGTACGGAGTGCGCCAGGGAGATGTCCAGGTCCGGCGCTTTGACTCAGCTGGGGGTCCTCGCCTCTGGAGAATGTGGTCGACATTTGGAAGAGCTAGCTTTGAAGACTCTGGCTAACTTGTGCTCTCAAGGCTGCCTGAGGCCACTGGTCGGTTCTTTGGGAGTCATTCAGAAGTTTGCAGAGGAGGTGAAGAAAGATCCTTTGAAATCGGGTGTGTTCTTCAAGGCCCTGTGCCTGTGCTGCAGAGAGGCTGTGAACAGGGCTAAAGTAAAGGAGAGCGGGGGACTGGAGGTGCTGATCAGCTTTTTATCAGCCCATCAAAACCATCCTCTCACTCGTTTCGCTTTTCTAGCTTGTGTGGACTTTGTCTACGACGAATCGGCTCTTGAACAGCTGCAGGAGCTTGGGTTGGTGCCGCTGCTGATCAAGCGGTTGGTGGAACTTGCACAAGGAGAAGAACTGACCGCTGGAAAGATGGACACCAGCCTGTCCTTTAGCTCTCCATGCTCTGAACTGATGACCTCGTGTTTTGACTCGTTTGACTTCTCAGCCCTAGAAGGGAACAAGAGGGAAGATGTGAATAAAGACCAGACGTCAGGATCCTCCAGCTTCCTCAGCCTCAGGTCAGTTCTTCATAGCTTTACCAAAAACAGAAAGCACAATATCATAGATGTAATAATAATGAAAGTTTTGCACACATGGACATGCCCTTCATACCACATTTTCACACGTGGCATTGGAAAAAAAAAAAAAGTTAAGTTTAAAACATTTTTGTCAGTGATGACCAAAATCATAGATGCAATGATGATCGAAATTTTACACATGAACATTCCAATCATACCATATTTTCACAACTGGCATTTTGCTGAAGTTTGTACTAATACTACTCTTCAGTAATGTGATGTGCAGTGTTTTTTTTTTTTTTTTTTTGCTCTAGTCATAGTTTTGTCTTACTTTAAATTTAATACATTTTTCTTGTCAATATTATTATTAGTTTTTGTTTCTAAATAAAATGACTTAATTTTAGTCTGCAGAATTATTAAATTAATATTCTAGTTGATGAAAGTGCAAAATCAAACCAAATATTCAAACATTTAAATAATATTTTAAATGTATGTAACCTGCCCTTATTGGGAAAACCAGACCTTACTTTTCTAGATTTTAGCATTTTTCTTCTTCAAAAAACATTGTTAGTGGATTATCTTGATTTGTTTTTGTTTTTTCTTGCCATAATGTTTTTTTTTTTCTTGACAAAAGCAGAGAATACAAAATGATAGAAGCAATGATGATTGAAATTTTGCAACTATGAACATGCCCACCATATAATTTTTACACTTGGCAGTTTGACCCTTAGTGATATGATAAATGTCTGTTATTCACATTAATATATGTGTTATATGGGGGGAAAATTTTTCATTTTCTTCTGTGTGTTTACCTTCTTCCAGGTCTTGGCTGGTATCTGAGGGTCTGATCTCATCTGAGGGTGAGCTGACTGAATCCCCTTGTGGAACTGATGTCTTTGGTGGCAGCCCTCAATCCTCCGTTTCATCATCACCACTTACATCTTGCTCTGAGCTCCCCCAAACCCCGACCTTGCGTCCGCCCCACTTTTCTCCCTCCACCCGCTCTAAACCCATCCGATTGTCGTCTTCCTCTTCCACCTCCACCTCCACCTCCACCTCCACCTCCACCTCCACTCCAGTATCTCCTCGAAACATTCCAGGGTCGCCTTCCTCTTTACAGCCCTCCTGTACCTCCACCCCTCAAGTTGAGCAACTGTCTTCAGTGACAAAACCTTCTGTCACCCCCTCATCTCCCCTCCAAATCTCCTCTCCCCCCAGAAAGAGACTCCGTGCGTCTTCAACCTCTTCTGCACCCTCCTCTTGCTATGGCGTGGTCGCCCTGGAGAGCCCCCCTGTGATGTCAAAAACCCCAGTCTACCATCACCCATATCACCCTGAGGCCTGGGCCCCAGAATCCCCCATTTTTCTGCTCCTGTCGCGCTTCTCCCATGCCTCAGACCCCAGCACGGCGCTCATCAACACAAACGTTTTCTCCGGGCTGTTGTACTACCTCACCCAGCATCATGACCCCAGCGGGCGGTGCTTTCGGATGCTAGGGCGGCTCAGCTGCAACCCAAACTGCTTGCAGGCTTTGGTAAGAACTGGAGCCGTGGCTCTGATCAGACAGAGACTGTGTGTGAGAGGAGAGGAGATCGGGGGATGCAACGGAGGAATAGACAGACAATCAGAAAAAGTCAAAGGCAAAATCACACAACTAGGTTTGTGACCTTTTTTAATATACAGTATTGATGCGTATTATATTTAAGACTGCTGTTCATTTGAAGCTAATTTGTTTTTTGACTCCTCAGGTTTGTGTCTGCTCAGTAATCTGAGGATTCAGAGCGAGTCTGGATTCGGCTCTGGAGTTCTTACACATATCATGCTGTCAGGCTCAGAATCTGACAAGCTGTACTGTGTCCTTTCTCTGCCTCTGATTAACAGGTATGACTTTCAGGATTTTTTAATACTTTTATAGCCTAATATATGTGGGTCAATGACAAATAGGTGAGTCAGCAATAAAGAAAAGGAAAAACTCTTATAAATCTATGGTAAAAACAAATCTGCGAAGTTCTTAGAAAAGTACAAATGGTTTTGTAAAAAACAAAAACGTTTTTACTATTTTTAAGAAAAGATTCATCTTAATCAGTATTTTTTTTTTTTTTTAAGTTTTATATATATTTTTATGGTAAAAATTATGTTTTACAAATATCATAAATTAAAGATTGTAACAGTGCCCAAAACATTATATGCATCAAAACATTACAGACTTTAATTTGAAGCATAAAGAAGTTTGAAAATCAGACAAATAAGTTCATTTTAAAATAAAAATTACCCCCAAGCTTTACTCACCCTTAAGCCATCTTAAAGGGATAGTTCACCCAAAAATTAAAGTTCTATCATCATTTACTCACCCTCAAGTTGTTCCAAATCTGTATGAATTTCTTTGTTCTGTTGAACACAAAGGAAGATATTTTGAAGAAATGTCTGCAAGTCTGCTTTGGGGCACCATTGACTTCCATAGTAGGGAAAAAAAACTACTATGGAAGTCAATAGTGCCCCAGAACTGTTCAGTTCAACACATTCTTCAAAATATTTTCCTTTGTGTTCAACAGAACAAAGAAAATTATACAGATTTGGAACAACTTTAGGGTGAGTAAATGATGACAGAACTTTAATTTTTGGGTGAACTATCCCTTTAAGTGTATATGACTTTCTTCTTTCTGATGAACACAATCAGAGTTATATTAACAAATATCCTGACAATCGGAGTTATATTAATATGCATCCAAACTTTATAATGATAGTGAATTTTATGTTTTGTGTGTGTGTGTATATATATATATATATATATATATATATATATATATAGGGAAACTGACAACTACCTCTACACCATTTGTCATTCGGAGTTGGTGGGCGTTAAAGTGTTCTTTTTGTGTTATTTTCTACTTCTTGTTTCTCTAAATGGTGGTCAGTTCTTTGTGGAATCATGGGTAATGTAGTTTTTCACAAGGAATTCCTTGTTTGGTCTGATGGTTTCAACAACCGCTAAATCATTGATTCTCAAGTTTGTAGCTCACAGTAGATCTGCCCTGAAAGGTTTATAAATTACTGTTAAAAGATGATTTCCCTTTGAATTTTGAATACCAAATACATTTTAATATAAAAATTGAAAGCATGCTCATCAAAGAAGAGGTGTATTCAAGTCCACTTTATGTATGTATGAATGAATGAATGAATGTATGAATATTAATGGCACATCCTTGACTCATGTAGTTGGTCTGACCACCTTCTCCTTTTTTTTTTTTTTTTTTTCTTCTTCAGCAACAGAGTTCTTTTGAAGAAGCTGCTGCTGGATAGTGGCGGACTGGCAGCTGCTCTTGAACTGATTGACTGTCACAGTGATGATGATGATAATGACGATGGACAGTCTGACAAATGTAGGACATTTCTTGCCGGCTGGTTGCATCCTCTTGAGCAGGTGTCCTCTTTGAGATTTAAATTCCTGTACGTCTCTCTTCTGATTGGCTGCCTCTCCAATCTGCTGTCAGGCTCCAAGGAGGACAGAAAGAATTGTAGCATAGATTCCAGAATGGAAACAACCCAAGTGCTAGATAAGTCCCAACCGCGACAGAACCAATCATGTCCCTACCTGAAAGCAGCTCATGACCTAACTTTCCTTCTTGACGATGGAACCCTTCTCCCAGCCAGTCATGAGGCCGTCACTGGGGAAGATGGAGCTAACGACGTCGGGTCTGAGTATTTCAGAGCCCTGTTGATGGGAGGGTTTGGGGAGGCGCAAAAAGCTAAAGGTGAGGCCATCCGGATCAAGGATGTAAACAGTGGAATGCTCTTACCAGTTCTGCACTACCTGCACGGATGTCGTTTGACTGATGGAAACGAAGACCACATGTCAAAACAAGATACAAACTGCCTTGTATTGGCCTCTCTAGTCTCTGGTGGGCTGGGTAGACCACAGGACGAGGTTGAATCATGCTTGGCAGAAGAGAAGGAATTTCAGAAATCCCCACTCGCCGAAATGATGGTTGGGGCTTGTAGGTTTTTAGTACCTGGTTTACAAAGGGCAGCTGAGGACCTGTGTATCGGTCTTCTCTATTCTGTCCTAAAAATCCTGACCAAACGTTGCTGTTCAAATGGTAACACTACAACGACCAGCAGAATGGATGTGGGTTCGGTCTGCAAGGGTCCTGAAGGATCACCACAGCTGACTAAAACCGAAGTGTCAAAGTGTCACTCTAAACCCTCTCAGAGTTCCAAACAGGTTCCTTCATCATCATCATCGTCATCTTCATCATCAAATTCTTCATCCAGTGACACTAAGGGAGCTTGGCTGAGGTCTCTCTTGCCACAAGTGTACTGGTTCTCACAGCGCTACTCTTACCTGCGACTGGGCCAGGTCTGTTTATCCTTACTGCTGCAACCTCAGGGGGTCCATCCTGCACCCCTTCACCCCTCTCTGTCTGCTGATTGCTTCCTGCGCTTGGCGCGAGAGGCGGACTGCGCCAAAGGGCTGAGGCATGACATCTTAAACCTTGTCAAAACAGCCCTCAGGTAGAGGGCAAACAGTAGTGAATAGTGAAATGAATGTAATGAATTGTTGGTGTAAACTAATTTAGTAGCTGCTTAAATGCACACAGTATACAGAAAGGGATTGGCAATTACTGGATTTTGGGGGCATTTGGGATATAATATAATGAGAAATAGCTAAAATCTTTCTTGTTAAATTTTAGTTAGCAAGTAGTTATCAAAATATTCAGAACATTCGAAATTCATGCTCATGTTTTTTTCCAAGACATGTTTGTATATGGAGTAGAATGACCAAACTGTAAGTATTATTATTTTTTTTTATTATTTAGAAGTTGTTTTTTGTTTTTGTATTTTGTTCATCTTTCTTTTATTCATCTTATTTTGCCAAAAAAAGGGTTTATTGCTGATGCTACTTTCATCAGTGCATCCAGATATTAGTATGTGAACTTGTACAGTATGTTATGTGAATAAGATAATGTCATAGAGAAAGAGCCGTTTATGTTTGATATATTTTTCTTTTTGTATATGGCACTGTATAATTCATTTATAGAAATCTGGATTATATATGACGTTTGTTGGAGTGCTATCTTTTTTTTTCTGTAAATATGAGAAATTGAATCATGGAAATGGCCAAATGTTGGTGGAAGGCAGACGATGGTTCTCAATAAATGAGCTCTGCATTAATGTTGTCTACAGTGTCTTCTTCAAGAATTTAAATCTGATTCATTTGGATTTTGAGAAATTTTCCTTAGTCCCAGACATTTTATTTGGGTTTTCCATGAAGCATCTCTGGAGCAAATAGTAACACTGTGTAAAACATTGCGGAAACAAATAAAAGATCGTTCTAATGGCAAATTCCATTGCAATTCAGGCAATTAAAGAAAACAAACTAAAATACTATTAACTGTTTACCATTTATTGCTTGTTGCCAGATACAAGGAATTCATGTGAAAACAGTTGTTTATGTCTGTTAAAAATGTTAAAAGTATGGCAGCCTGTTGCTGCTGAATGGAGACTGTGTTGATTGGGATCTGTGTCAGACAGCAGGGGGGTGTCCCACTCAGTGGTGAGATCCCTCATAACCGGTGGGCAGAGGGTTTGTATGAGAGTTGTGGAAGAGGGAGTGATTCCCATCACCCCAGGGCCATGGCTGGAAAAAAAAAGATAATGCTATTTGAAAATAATTCATGTCAGGTCTTAATTTTTCATTCTGTGTCTGTTCAGGGATCAGAGGAGTCCACATCATGCATACTTTGAAAAACCCAAGAATATAGGCACCTTGGTTCGAATGCGGAGGTGTGGGTATGGCACAAACTCTGGGGTATCATGGGAATGGGCCTGCATCTTCATGTAAGCGTTTGCCATGCAGACACCAACACCGGGCAGGGCCAATACGAAGGACAGGATCTTCCAGGTCCTTGCTGTGTTTGATTCAAATCATTAATACATCTCTTTTAATGTTAATGAGCATAATGTATAACAAACTTATCACTGATTATTGGACAAATTTTGTTTTAATAATATGAGCTGATTTTGTGTCAGTATTTCTGTCTTACGTGTGGAATGTAAATAACCTGAAAAAGCCTTAATTATACGTTCTTTGTTTTTTAAACACATGAACTTCTCAAACCTCCTCCTTCATGGCTCCCTTGTGATGCAGCCGCGAGAGCCCGACGGGCCACCATAGCAGTCGGTGACATCGCCATTTCTGAAGCAAAGACAGGAAGCATGACTTCATTTTATATATATATATATATATATATATGTATATGTATGTATATATATATATATATATATGTGTGTGTGTGTGTGTGTGTATATATATATATGTATGTGTGTGTATATATTGTATATAATATATATAACATTTATATATGTGTGTATGTGTATATATATATATGTATATGTGTGTGTACATATATATATATATATATGTGTGTGTGTGTGTATGTGTATATATATATGTATGTGTGTGTATATATTGTATATAATATATATAACATATATGTGTGTATGTGTATACATATATATATACATATATAAAGAAGATTATGACATCTCATATATATTTTATGCCTTATGTTCACCATAGTTGCATTTATTTTATTAAAAATAAAGGAAAAACATTAAAGTTCTGAAATAATGTGACAATTTGAAATGTTTTCAATTTGTTTTAAAAGGATATTTATTCCTGTGATGTCAAAGCTTAATTTTCAGCATCATAGCTCCAGTTTTCAGTGTCACATGATCCTTCAGAAATCATTCTAATATGACGATTTGCTGTTTAATTTTTTGGGGATTTTTTTTTTTTTTTTTTGGAAACTGATCCATTTTTTTAAAGGTTCTTTGAAAAAAAGAAAGTTAAAAAACAGCACTTATTTGAAACAGAAGTCATTTGTAGCATAATGCACGAATGTCATCTTAAATGTATCACTTTTGATCAATTTAAAGCATCCTTGCTGAATAGTATTAATCAAAGTATTAATTTGTTGGAAGTATTAATTAACTTTTTACAAACTTTTTATAAAACATTCACAGTATTAAAGATGAAAAGTGATGATTATTGTATGTTAGAGAAGTTAGAATCTAACAACTTTGTTCTTGTTCACAAAACCATGAAATGTCAACTGTGCAAGTCTCAGTGATATTTGTTAACAAACTTGTATTATATAGTGCCTTCATCAAATGGATGAAAATGGAAGCATGGCAGAAAATGTTTACACTTTTACTGCAGTTTTGAACAGTAGCTCAAAGCAAAGGTGATGAAAAAGTCTAAGGTCAAATAATGACCAAACTTGACAAGAATCTCCATTACATCCATGTAAACTTTGCCTGGTCTCTTTATACAGTGAGAAACTGTTGAATGTTACATAAATGTTCTGCAACATTGCTGTCTAAAGTTAATGAATTATTTAAATAAATAAATAAATATTTTTATATGGTTTCATATATTAGCCAGGCTGTGGCCTGTTGCTTATCTCGTCCTCAGTAGTTTTTCCTGTCCTTCAGCACTGAATGCTATTTGATATCTTAACAACCCTTTAAAACTTTGCACATGTAGCATTAATACTGTCATACATTTATATAAGATTATTTTGATCAACTTCATGGCCCATGCACAAGGACAAACAAGCGGGGTCATGTGTTGCTTTACTGCTGTTAAAAAAATGAAATGCTCCTCCAATGCTGTTAATATTTAACATTAACAGTATAAAGCAGCTAAAACTATACATCTAATGCAAAGGACACTTACATTCTCTGCTTTCAAAGAGGGTGGTCGAGTGTTTTTGCTCTTTGTTCCTCAGTTATTAGCTACTTTCTCTTTCTACACCTCTGTCTGTTTGTCCTTTGGTCTGTCCTGGCCTGAACCACGAGACTCCTCCCATCTGAAATCTGTCTCTCTGCCAAGAATCATGAAGTTTATATTTGGTCAAGTGCATGGGTAGATCTGTAATAGAGAGATATGGAGGAGATGTGAGTGTATAAGTGACTGGCTACAGAAGAAAACACTAACTGTCTTTCACTGCAGGTCTATGTCAGCTCACAGGTATAGGTTTGGATATATGAACATGTAGAAAAGACAAACACAAGTAGTTAATGAAGTAAGGAAATGCAGCTGTTCAGTTGACAGCTAACTTGTAAGAGAAGTGGGTTGGGTTACTTTCTTCGTGTTTGTGTGTGTGTACGTGACTCTGTGACCGTAAGTGACCTTATGTCACCTCACCCTTGCAGTTTTTCTTTTTTTGTTTCTATATGTTCAGTACTACACTTCTCTTTTTGAGAACGCTTTAGTTCCGCAGTTTTGACGCCTCTACCACACCGCTTATTTACGAGTCCCACAACTATGATGACTGCTTTACTTATGAATATTAATTATTTTGTGTGAGCGTGACTTGACGTTGGCACGTACTTATTAATATTCATGAGTTTAAATCTTAATTGGCTAATTTCGCTGGAAACGAATGTTTTGTCATTTAAGAAACAACTTTTATGATTATTTATTCACTTCATAGTTATAAAGTAACACGTTTTAAACTTGGATATAACTGTAGATAACCCTACGTTCTATTTTTATTTCAAATTATTTAGGCTAGTCATTCATTTATTTTGTATACTCAAATTATTTAGTGGTTTCCCATTTTTATGTACTCAGTGATGAACAATGAGCTACTATGTAGTATACTTACATGTCACATGGTGGCGCTGTAAGTTTTGCATTGCTGGCATTACAACAATCTTAAAAATGTTGTAGGCCTAATTGTTAAATGTATTATCCTGTTGTAGCTTATCATAATTGTTACCAAATGGAATCTACAATAATCTTTATCTAGTTATACGCAGTATTATGATAATCTATCTATAATGTATTTCTATCATTTGGAAATTGTCTGGTCATGTGACTGATATTTGCTACCATATCCCTTTTTTTCTGGCTTAAAGCTGGTTTACTGGTCTTGGTAGTTTTTATTAGGTTGTTGGCCCCCAATTTAAATCCTCTTGCTGTCTAAATAATAGAAGTTACTCCTTTTATTAGCATGCTTGTATTTCAACTAAAAGGAAAAGGCCCTTCTGTTGTTCTAAAGACAATTATGCTCATCATAGCATTCACTTAAGTTCATTCATAGGAGTTTCAGTTCATAATTTCTCCCACTTAAATAAACTCACCTTCACTGTTTTTGAAGGTAGTTTTTTTCCACAAGTTTGGATGCACTTATGCACTTCTTTTGTTATTTCATGGCTGTTCCATGGACCATGAAATTGTGTTTGAGTATATTTTCAATGAGTTTGTGTGCATTTGCCCACCATAAACCACGAATAG